>NW_010528051.1:0-31872 GCF_000687285.1 Phaethon lepturus
CCTCGCCCAGAGCCACCTGACGGCCGCTCCCCGGGTCCTGCTCAGCTGCCAGGGCAGCGGCCGCCTTCCCTTTCGGCCCAGCCTGGGGCGCAGGGTCGATTGACAACCGGGTCACCCCCAGCACCAGTCTTCGTTGTCTTTGCACTTTTGCTTTGTCTGAATTGTCTTGCAAAAGAGCATCACTGCGGGCAAGTTCTTTCCCCGGATGTTTGACAGCCCCCGTATGCTTCCTGCTAGCCCTGCACCCCTGAGAAGCAAGCGTGAGGGGCAATCAGCCGCGGTTTCTCAGCGCCTTTTCTTTTCTTGCCTAGTTTTATTGTGTCCCTCTCCAACCACAACCTCATATTCCGCTGCGCGAGAGCCTCATATAGAGGATGCATGGCATGCATCCACTATAGCTCTACTACTAAGGCAAATCTGGTCGTACAGAATACATGCGTTTTGAAGCAAGGGACACCATTTGGTTGAAGTGTGCATGGTTGTACTGTAAGAAAAGGTTGACCGCTTTGAAAAAAGGAAAGATAACAGAGAAAAGCCCTGGTACGTTTATTCCCCCTTTTCCTGTGTTAAAACAGGAAAATTATACCTCCCCTGCTCCCCCAAATCTACTACACGCAATTTGCCGTTCTGGAGCATGAGGTATTTCAGAGCTAGAAATACTGGGTCTGTCCCAGTGGATATCTAGATACCCGGCTTTGCAGCAAGACGTACAAATGTTTATCCCAGGCAAATTGCAAAGTAGCGTGGTTTTTGTGGTTAACACTGCAAAAGTAAATCTTGAATGTGCTAAAAAAAAAAGAAAAAAAAAAAAGGAAAGAAAAAAGAACAAGAAAATAAGAGAAAAGGCAGCCAGAATTTAAAGGGAGAAGGACACCGGAAAATAAAACCAACACAAATTTAAAACGCTGCAGTGTGTTCTGAAATATCTCTGAAACAGAGTCTAATGTAAATACATGATAGGCCATGTTGTAAAAAGGTTTTATTGTATTCATAACAAGGTGCTGCCGAGCACATTCTTGGCACTATATAAATAATAAATAGTGATAACAAAACACACTCACAGCTTCACCACATGTGAACAATGTAGCCAGTACAATCTAATGCAAATAAAATCTTTATATCTCTGCATGCCATCATGTATTCTCTCTACATATTATGTCAACATTTTTAAACAACTACTAAAACATTGATCAGATCACTATACACTGGATGTTTTAAAATCTCTGACATCTGGAAAATTTAAGTTCCTAAGAAGAGAAATTTTTAAAAGGCTCCAGAAAGTCAGAGGGAACTTGCTCACTGAAAAGTCAGGCTGGAAAAGGATAAGCAGAAAGCACAGAGTGTCAGTGGAAAGTAAAATGATTTCACTTGGTCTAATGTGAAAAACATAGAGAAAGCACTTAGATTTCTTTAAAAATGGGAACTCTGTGATCACATTAAAAATATTTGCAAACAGTAGGCAAAGGACAAAACCCACATGATTTTGATTTTGTAAATTATACAATGACTCAGTCAAATAACGTTCATTAGACTTGTAACAGCTTCTGTTCCTCTCTTGCTTTCCCTCATCTTTTCTACGTCCTAGTCTTCCAGGAAAGAGCTGAAGTATTTTAGTCCATCCAAACCCATGAGCTCTTCAGAAAATGAAAGCTGTTGGCTTTTTGTATCCACTTTTTCTGAGAACTTATTGTTTCAGGTTTCAGATTTCAGGCTTTTCTGTCTGAAGCAGATACTTTTCGTGGTCTGGGCTAGATTGATGAAATGGTTTCTTTTCTGCAGGGTTGGCCAGCTGAAAGCATTACTGAATATGATGGCACCCTCTCCCCTCTCTAAATATATCTTAAAAGACAGTAGCACAGTGGAAGTGCTGTTAACAAAGCTGCAGGACTAGCTCCCTTGATTTCAATTCTAGGTAGTCTCAGCAACAGGAAAATGCATAGCCACGCTCTGCATGAAATATGTTTCTGTGAAAATAGATCAGCTGCTTGATCAATCTATTTCTGAAGGAAGAAAAAAAGAGAAATTAAAGGTGACACAAAGATTGAAGCGGAACAATACAACAGTTTAGATAAAATCCTCAAAAATTTTAATTAAGGGTATAAAATTTATTAAACCAGATGAGATTATGCTTCCATTAGGTCTGGAACCAGGTCTCTGATTTTGCTGCATAGGGGAAGTGAAAAATTCTCGTGAAGCACCTCTTTCCTTCAGGCTGCCGCAGATTGTAGGACTGTCAAAGCATCATTGCCACTCTTTAATAATTGGGCTAAGTTTTTGCAGCAAAGAATTAGTAGTTCTTCCTCAATAGATGTGCACTGCTCTAACATCACTTCTCCCCAAATACCCAGCCCTGTCAGAAATTCCTAGCCCACTGCCAACTATTCATCTGATAAGCAGGAGAAATTAGCACTTCTTCATCTAGCTGCTGGCATCTAAGGATGAACAGCCTGATTTTGCTCAGAAAGTAATCATCTTCTCCCTTTGGGTATCCAACATTGAATTTAATGAGAAGTCTTACGGAAAATTCAGGACATGAGGGCTGTGTCGATTTTAATAAATTAAACAGAGCTGGAGAATATTACTGGGAAGTGAAACACAGTCTTCCGACCTGTTAATGTTAGAACGGGCCCCACCCAGCACGGTTTTGACCTGGGCCAGTTAGTATTCTCCCAAATCCATAGGCACGGTGTGGGGATTAACGTCGTCAGGGACCTATTACCCAGTTTGGATGCAGCTACCCAGTTTTGGGTTTGGAGAGTTTAGCTATAAGGATGTGGCCAGACTGTGCCACTCGGCCACAAGGTCAGAGAACATTTCTGGGTACTATTCAGTTGACTAGCATGGACGTAACCCACTGAGGCAAGGTTTCAAACAGGTATAAGGGTTAGTATGGAATTGTCTGAGCGTTTCAAAGTGGGAACAGTGCTAAACTGCCTCAGAGATCGGTGGTAAGTAGATGGCTAATTCCGTCAGTCCAGGAATCATGTGCTTAGCTGTAAGCATGTTCTTAAAATCTCATGACTTCAGATTAAGCATTAAGCATATACTGTGCTCAGTCAGGAACTTGTATTTTAAGTAGTAGATCAGAGGTGCATAAATTATTTAACTGTGGGGTTTTTAAAATATTTTAAATTATATTATTATTTTTAATATACTACGTGACAAACACCAATGAATTGGGTGACAAACACCGAAATTTCAGGTACCTCGTTTACTTAGTCCAGCTTCAGTAAATGATTAGTGAGTTAGTTACCAAAGAGGTACAGGTGATCTAACAATTTTCTGTCAACAAGGCATAGAGATATTTAATAAGTATGCTGTGCTTACAGTTAGACGTGCATGATTGTTTCTTGTTCGTTTTCTTAGCAGCCAAAAGATTTTTTAGAAATTTGTTTCTTATGTCCTGCCATAATACCAAAGTGTGCAAATCTCACGGTCAAGAAAGAAAAAACTTTGGGATAAAAGGGATAAATTTTTATATGATTCTAGGGCTGACAGAGTTTAGGAGAGGAGTGGAGGACTTGCAGAAGAGAAGCAGAGCTAGTGATTATTTGTGACACTGACAAGCCATCTTACCTGCAGAAAGAGCTGCAATTTGTACCGCAAAAGTTGAAGTATTATCACTATCTTGTTTTATTTTTTTTTATTGCATGTTTATTTTTCCAGCAGTGTGGCTTACAGAACATGAATGAGTTTAGGTAGCATAAAAATTCCCTAAATATCTCCAACAAAGTTGCTAATATTTATTTTATGTATATGGATTTGGGAAGAAGAATAGGTTAGTTATTATCGTACTGTGTTACAGGAGTTTGTTGTCTATCGGGATAATGAGTAACAGAAGTTTTCTGCTACGCAATTAAGTCATTTTATACTGGGTATGAGTTAATTATTTATTTGTATGCTGATTTATTTAATTAGTGTCAACAGAAAAATAAAAATGAATTTTTTTCCACTGGAAAAAGCCATGATCTGAGGAGAAGGAGATATTTGCTAAGATGTCTTTAGAAATAAGTTTGGGCCAAAAGTCTTATTGGCTGCATGAGATATAAATTAGCAGATTATTTCTAAAATGTGGGTAATATAGCTTTACTGAAGAAGATTTTATACAGAAATCTCAGCTTATTATATGTACTTCCTTTTTTATTGATGATATGATAAGGGAGACAATTCTTGTAGTCAAGTTAATGAAAAAGCTACCACTTTTCTAATCCACAAGACGAAACTTTACACGTTGGAAATTTACTTGAAAATTTGAAGTGTTTTGATTCAGTTAAAGCTAAATTTCAGAAGCGGACACTGCTCAAGATTAGAAAACAGGTTTCACCCTAAGAAATCTACTAACATATCTGAAAAAATTCCCATCAAGACATTGGAGAAGACATCTAAATTAGGGGAAGCCACATGTCAAAATCTCATATGGATAAAAGCCATTGACCAGAGTCCCTCAGACAGCAAAGCAGGAGGAGGGGGGAGAAGCTAGGAGTAGTACACAGGCAGAAGAAGACTAAAGATTGAAAATTTATGAACCAAATGTCTGAAATAATTAGGTCAGCTATTTTATATTTTGGGGCTATTTTGGACACATTTCTATATGAATTTCACCCTTTCTAAATGTTTTATTAAAACATTTTGAGATGGGAAATTAGAACATTTTGCTTAGAGAAGGTCAAAATATTCTGGCAACTCGGAATATATACTGAGTGTCGAAATTAACCTTTCTGTTTCTGTTTTGACTGACTGATATTTTCTCAGGTCAAAAAAAAATGTCATGAAAATACGTAAGGCACATCTGCGGACTCCAACCATGAGCAATTCTTGCCCAGATAGTAAATAACAGAGAAAAACTACATCTAAAACTGAGACAGCTGAATGTCTTGACCATGTAGAAAAAGAGTTTGTATGGGTGGTGCAGACCCGCGGTCGCCGCCTCAGGAGACACTCTGTGGGGAAGGTGAGAGGGGCTGCCCCGGCACCCCGAGGCGCGGTCGCAGGATGGCACCCTGCTGCCCGCAGAGCCGGCTTGCTTCTTCCCCGCCGGGGTTTGCCTTGCCTTCGTCCCAGTGTGGCTGAGTCGCATCTGTGCGAGTTAATCCTGGGAAAGGAACATGTTTCAAGGTCCTGTGTGGGCTTGTGTGAATTGCCAGCCCATTGCTGGACCGCTGTACCTTCTTCTCACCAAAGGGGCATATTTCGTCGTCTTTTGTTGATGTATGTCATGGGTCGTCTCATCCTCTTAAAAATTCCTAGTAAAAGGATGGCATAGAATAGTAGCAAAAATGTAATCACATTTGTTTTTTCTGGTATGTTTCTCGCTTGCAATTTGTTTTTCCAAACCTTTGCTCTCTTTTCTGGAGGCTGCAATTTGCAGCCAAACTCTTTCAACCCAGCTTCCCTTATTAAAACAGCTATTTTTTTATGCTGGAAAAGCTTTTACTTGGCTTTTACTCCGGATAGAGGCTTGGTTAGGAACAAGTACTACTATTAGGAGAGGTTGATTTAAATTCTGAAGAAAAGGCAAGTTAAACTTGGTCTTTTTTTCACTCCCTTCTCCTTCAGCCTATAATTGCCTCCTCCTCAGATATGCTTCTATTTACTCCACCTCCAAATAATGCTCTTAATCTTGTTTCCCTGTATTTTTCTCTGTATTCCCTGTATTACAGGGAATTATTATGGCCCTTTCTCATAGATCTTTCTTTACAGCTCTTCAGAAGGTAGAGCTCTCAGTGGTCATCTTTAGGAGCTGGCATGTCACTCAGACAAAGTACCCTGTGCTGCTTGAGTGGCACGCGGTGTAACCAAGTGTTCCTGAGCAGCGTGTCTACAGTCGCTGTTGGATGATAAAATTGGCTTTCCCCAGGATGCCTTTGAAAACAGCCAGCCCTTGCAGACCTAGACATAGATTAGATGCATGTTTTGAGTCCACTGCGGGAAAATCGACCCTGCACTGTCTTTCTATATATGTTTATGTATATATAACATGCATGTAATTATTTATGTATTTATATGTCTGTTATACACCAAAATACGTAAGCCTGAAAGAGGCGAAACCTGACAAAAACACTAGGGGTCCTTCTTAGCAGCGAAGCATTCAGCGGTGTTGAAAAGAACAGAGCCAAATTCTGAGGCAAATTTAGCTTTTACTGGAAATGCCTTCTCTTGAGAAGGGGGAAGGAATGGAAAAAGGGAAAAAAATATAATTTATGGCTTGCTGTTTAAAACCTTCCTGGACCAACTTCACTTTTGCACTTTTTGTCACCTTTCAGCTCTGAAATGGAGACTGGCCCAAGCAGTGTTAGGGCTCATCTATCCTCTCTTGAACTTCCCTGCTGAATTTGCAGGATCAGCACAAAAGAACCCAAATACAGCTTGAACCTGGACCTCGGAAGGGGGAAGGGGGTGGGGACCTGCCAAGGCTGAACTCAGTGCTCAAGCTTCAGTAGCCCTGTAAGAATGCGGTTGAGAAAGGGAAAGGAGATTCATTCCTAATGAATGCAGTTTGAAACATATACTTCAAGACTTAAATGAATAGGTTTTTGGTTACAGTGTGGTGCAGAGAAGAGTAGATGTGGAACAACTGCTTACACAGACATAAAACAGTCTCTCATTCTCTCACACTCTCCGGGTCCCTTAGGATGTGGTTGGGCAGATGGATACATACATGTGCAGAGGAATCCTCAACAAAAAAGCCTCGGAAGACAGACAGAGAAAAGATCTTATGTAACAGAAATGTAATGAAATCCTCTAGTAATGAGGCCAAGAGCTTGTAGTTGCACATTTGCTGGGCATGTTATTTACACCAATTACATGTTTGCTGCTTTAAAATATTTTTCAGAGACATCTTTCTAGCTGTGTTCTTACAGGAATTAGCAGTCTCATCATTTTTCTATAAAACTAGCTGGGAGAAGACTTTTAAAGGCTTTTAATTAATTTTAAATGCAGTAAATCTCATTAAGTTTGCAGCAGATTATTTTCAAATAAAGCATTTGGCAGTAGATATTGTTGCCACAATTTTTTCCAGTACCCTTAGTGTATGTTGTATCTTGTGTTTCCCATAAATACTTGTGACAAAGGAAACAAACAGCTCAGAAACACAATACTGGATAAAGCTTTCATGGTCTCTACAGCATACTTGTACTTATGCAGTGGAACAATACAGTGTTTGCAACTATGAAAAGTATACAAGGCTTTAAAAAGTTACAGAGACAGCATTTTCAAGAGTTCTTGAGGTAAGTTAGATGCTTGTCGTTTTCCCACTGGATTTCAGTAGAAATTGTGGACCTGGTTCCTTTCAGTATTTTAGGAAATCTCGGATCTAAGAGCTGAGTTACGAATTCCACAGCAGTTACACTGTATCTAATTAGGTTTCCCAATGAGCACAAGGTCTGTGCAGTACCGTGTATTTTGCTTAAAGTCTCTGAAATCTTAGTAAATCCCAACTAAAAGACCTGGGCTGCCAACTATCAGGGTTGTCTCAAGTCTCTTGACATATGCAGTTTCTTTAATTTCTGTGACTGTGACACAGCCGTAGATTAAGAGTGAAGCAAAGACACCTGAACCTGACTCACTATGTGATGGTGTCAAAAACTTGCGTTTACCACACGTCTCTGTTTCTACCTAGAAAAGTCGTTCGTAGGGAAAAAGCAAACTGAAATTGATAAATTTGGCCTTTTGCCTGGGAAAAGTAGATGTATGGCTGCCCAGGATATAGCACACATGCAGAGAATGTGTGTTTATAGGATATCTCAAACTAGTTATACATGTATTACGCGTGCATACACCTTATTACACGTACGCAGCTTGTGTGACAAACCTGCACCTTACGCATCTGCTCAGCGGGTGCACGCCGGACGCCAAACGCGTCATCAGTAAGCACGAGGACTAACCGCGTACATCTGGGCTGTGCGCGAAGGGCGCAGCACGCGCAGGTGGGTCTGCGACCGCAGCAGATGCGTTGCGTATCTGCCGCGCTGGACACCGAGGCTACAGCTGTGCTGATAAATTAAATATGCTGTTCTTTGGCACTGAGACAACTGGTATGGAGTGGCCCACATCCATATTATTAAACTATCTTTTCCTCCCAAATAGATGAGTGGCATCCAAACTACTCGGTAGGAACAGTACGTGGCCAATTCATGGCCGGGTCCTGAACTGTGCCTGGGAGTTGCTGGGAGAGTATTCGTTCCACTGAGTCAAACGCATAACAAGGATTGTTCTAATAATTTACCGGTATAGATGAATAAGTTCCCATGTTCCACATCTGTGTCTGGGCTGTTTTAAATTTATGGTGCAGTCTAAGTGTGCTAAATGGTGCATATGCATGAGTTTCTGTCCTGGAAATCCCTAGAAATAACGTGAGAGTTAATAAAGATGAATTAACATAGCAATAGCAAAAAACAATAATCTCTAAAATCACAGGCAGGGCAGCAGCTAAGCTAAGAATTAAGAGCTGCAGAAGTAAGGTCCCAGTTTCCTTTTTAAACCAGTAGATCACACAACCCTTCACCTCCCCCATCTCCTTATGTGAATGTGAAAATCATCAAGATTCATTTCCATCTCATGTTATTCGGAGGTACAGTAATTAAGAAGGAGGCCAGCTAACCCTGTTTAATATTGTGCTGGAACAAAAAAGCAGTTTCTTAAATGTCTTTCACGTATAAAAGTGTACAGAAAACCAATGTCTACTCAGAGAAATATTCCTTGGCGTCCTTTCATTCAGCCTCAAAAAAGTCGCAACTAGGCTACAACAAAGGGAACGGCACATACTTGAACAGCTTATTTTGGTAACAGGATTAAGCCACTAAATTCATCCTTCCAATAGTAGTCTTTGGAACCAGAACTACAGGTAAATTAATGCTTTAGAACTGAGTTGTGGATATGTTTTAATTTCAGGTGGAAAACACTGAAAATATCCTATGAGTGGATTTTGCCAACTCAGGCGTACACATATAAATTGCTATCAACTGTAAGAAGGATTGTGAAGTACAGAGGTGTTTATAAAGCTGTGGTTCTCTATGCTCCACCAGAATTGTTTACAAAGAGACTTCAAATCAGTAATATCTATGTTGAAAATCTACTTGTTTATTAACAATTATTTATTTATTTAACCTGATGATTATTCATTTGTCTGTCTGTCCATCCAGCTGCTGAATTTTTGACTTACTGGGCCATCACTGAATATACCTGAATGCAGCAGTTCACAAGCCAATGGATATGCATGCTGTGGCCAAAATATGTAGGTGCCCAACTGGAGATCAGCTAGAGCATGATCTGTCTCTCTTCCTCATGGGTCTGCCCTAGACAGTGTTGTGACTTGTGAGAAAAGTTTGGGATGAGAACTTTTGGAGCAGTTTAAAGAACCCAAGCCCATAAGAAACCAGGCTTTATCAGCCCTGCTGCTCACAGAACAACATCTAAGGTTATGTGTCTTGCTATACCAAGTTATTTCCAAGCTCCTGGCAGGCCACACAGCTGACAGTGGGACAGACCTGCTGGTGTCGGCAGCTACTGCTAGAGGATGCTGACCACCACTAGCTGGTACCCAGGCTGGGAAATCATGGGGCACAACAAGCCTGTGGGCCTGAGGCAGCCGCTGACTTGGTGTGTGGGTTGTAGTCAGGCAGAAACCTCCGCGATCTGCCTCACTCAGGCACGCAGCACGTGGGCACAGCTGCTCCAACATCAGGGGTTGTACCCCGGCTTTTACCTGGAGAACAGTGTCAGGACCTCACTACAAGAAGGATGCTGAGGTGCTGGAGCGTGTCCAGAGAAGGGCCACGAAGCTGGAGAGGGGTCTGGAGCACAAGTCTTATGAGGAGCGGCTGAGGGAACTGGGGATGTTTAGTCTGGAGAAGAGGAGGCTGAGAGGAGCCCTTATCGCTCTCTACAACTACCTGAAAGGGGGTTGTGGCGACGAGGATGTTGGTCTCTTCTCCCAAGTAACTAGTGATAGGACAAGAGGAAATGGCCTCAAGTTGCGCCAGGGGAGGTTTAGGTTGGATATTAGGAAAAATTTCTTCACTGAGAGGGTGGTCAGGCATTGGAACAGGCTGCCCAGGGAGGTGGTGGAGTCGCCATCTCTGGAAGTGTTCAAGAAACGTGTGGATGTGGCGCTTCAGGACATGGTTTAGGGGACATGGTGGCACTGGATTAATGGTTGGACTTGATGATCTTGAAGTTTCCAACCTAGTGTTTCTGTGATTCTGTGATTCTGTGACCTGGCAGGAGGCACAGCCGTCCTAGTACCTGCATCAGGAGACAACCGCGAACAACATGCCACACTGGAGTCCCCCTTTGCCTCGCCTGAGCAGAGCCTTTTTGGTATTCTTCTGTGCAGTACAAGGCAGGATGTAGCAGGATGGGATATAACTTTATCTGGGAATTTTTGGGGCTGCAGTCATCATCATGAGATACCATTTATCAAATGAGTCAACATCCGGAGTTATCACTTAGGCCCTGAGGAAACTTTAGCATTAGAAAGATTTATGCCAGAGAACATATGATTTGGTTTACAATACGCTGTTTTATCTGATAAAAATAAGTGCAGAGCACTTGCCAAGAAAAGAGAAAACAAGGAGCAAAAACAATGCAGCAGCAATGTTTCATTTAGTTCACCTTTAAGGAGTTTGCTAAATATCTGGAAAGAATTCCCACATACGTTTATCCCAAGCATGTAAAACCCTCCTTTGTCATCACTACAGAGGCTTCACAGGATTTGCCCAGGGTTTCTTAGTGTCCTTTTCCCTCCATGAAATGTCGTGGTTGCAAGTACTTCTAAACAGTTTTAAAGTCCAAATGATTAACTGAATAATGAAGCAGTTTCTAATTTCATTTGTGCATGTGGTAACTCAGCCAAAAAAAGTAAAATACAGTGAGATTTCTAAACCAAGTGTTTTGTGTGATGTCACAGACCAAAAATATCAGAAGATTTGGGAACAAAAAGGTTAAAAATCCTTTTAGGTTTAGCTCAAGAGGACCTCCCAGACAAATATAATTTAAGAAACAGAGAGTAGGTTACAACCTCAACTAATGAAAGAATATACCTGTTCTGCATGCATTTTGGACAAACACAACTGAAAGGAGA
Source organism: Phaethon lepturus (assembly GCF_000687285.1). Classification (NCBI taxonomy): domain Eukaryota; kingdom Metazoa; phylum Chordata; class Aves; order Phaethontiformes; family Phaethontidae; genus Phaethon; species Phaethon lepturus. Next base: position 11,081 of record NW_010528051.1, read on the forward strand.
AGCAATTCTCCCTTAAAAGAGGAAAGACATTCTGGTTTCAGCAGAGAATCTGCTGGCCAAGAACAGATGAACTGAGTCTGTCTGTGTCAGCCATTACTGTAGCGATTAATGACTAATACAGATCATGTCAGCAGCTGGCAGTGATAAATCTATTCAAAGGTTTTATTTATAATTCCTGCATCTGATACTGTCCAGTGTTCTCTCAACAACAGTAAGAGATTTTGTAAACAGCCACACTTAAAAGTAAAGTTCTACTACAGTGGGTTATTTGCCTTGCTTTTTGTTTCTGGTCCATTTTCTACAGTTTTATTCCACTTTATATGACAAAATATGTCCTTCTGAAAGAAAAGCCTATAGAACGAGAAAAGTTTCACTCACTTGCTCTCAGTGGCCTGTCTACAGCATACAGAGACATATGAAAGTTTGACTCTTGAATGTGTCCCACCAACAAAAATTTAAGGTATTGGCATAGATGTAATCTGTCCATCATTCCTAAAATGTTCTGAAATGGTTTTCCACATTTGCACATCAAAGAGTATATGAGACTAAAATTTATGGTTGTTGCTCTCCTAGGAAAGCATTATTTCATAGGGTTAGAACTGAGTAAAATGTGAATCATATCCACTAATTGGTGTTGGTTTTAAGTTAATTTGCTAGAATTACTGATTATCAAAACCTTATGTTTGAATTAGAGACAATCCCAAGCTCTTATATCATAAAATAAGAAAATACAATGGTCCAATCCTGGTTTATCTCATTGTAAAGTGCGAGTGAAATTTAGATTTACTCTGGGTCTGAATTGCCATAATTATTAGCTTTCCAAATGTGGATACTTCTTGGAGCTTCTCCATTTGGAACATTATAACTTACCATCAGGAACATTTCTGTTATCTTTTCTAAGGGATCAGAATCCATAACCTCCCATTAGCCTGGATTACTGTGATGAGGTGAAAATTCCTTTCACTAAATAACTAAATCACCTGTTTTAAAACATGGGTAATAGCAATATCAGAGAGTATCAGAAAAGTATCAAAGAAGCTATTGAAACATGAGTGTAAGCAGATACCCAAAATACATGAATGCAACTGCCTGAAAAATGAACAGCAAAGAGACAAAGGAATAGGATCAGGCTAAAACATTTCAGAACTCCTCAGAGGACAAACTTTATGGTGACTATTAAATTTTTTGAACCACTTCAGTAGGAAAATACATTTGGGCCTGAACAGAACACAGAGACGACTATGAATTTTGGAGAATAGAATGGATGATGAAATTGTGCACAATCGACACTGGCGCAGAAAAATTAACATTTATCTAAACGGTTTACTAAATAAACAAGTGAACATGTCTTTATTTAGGTTTGCTTTGTTTTTCACATCACCTACTATTTCAATGGTAATGGTATTCTACCTGCATGATAATCAAAAAAGGAATACTTAAAGCAACTTGATTCCATAGAATTATATTTTCTTCTAAAAAATGTTATCATAGAAACATAGAACCATAGAACAGTTAGGGTTGGAAGGGACCTTTAAAGGCCATCTAGTCCAACTCCCCTGCAGTGAGCAGGGACAGCTTCAACTAGACCAGGTTGCTCAGAGCCCCGTCCAACCTGACCTGGAATGTTTCCAGGGATGGGGCACCTACCACCTCTCTGGGCAACCTGGGCCAGGGTTTCACCACCCTCATTGTGAAACATTTCTTCCTTCTATCTAGCCTAAATCTGCTCTCTTTTAGTTTAAAACCATTACTCATTGTCCTATTGCAACAGGCCCTGTTAAAAATTCTGTTCCCATCTTTCTTATAAGCCCCCTTTAAGTACTGGAAGGCTGCAAGAAGATCTCCCTGGACCCTTCTCTTCTCCAGGCTGAACAACCCCTACTCTCTCAGCTTGTCCTCATAGGAGAGGTGTTCCATCCCTCTGGTCATTTTGGTGGCCTCCTCTGGACCTGCTCCAACAGTTCCATGTCTTTCCTGTGCTGAGGGCTCCAGAGCTGGATGCAGGACTCCAGGTGGAGTATCACCAAAGAAGAGTAGAGGGGCAGAATCCCCTCCCTCGACCTGCTGGCCACGCTGCTTTTGATGTGGCCCAGGATACTGTTGACCTTCTGGGCTGCATGCACATGTTGCCAGCTCATGTCCAGCTTTTCATCCACCAGTACCCCCAAATCCTTCTCGGAAGAGCTTCTCTCAAGCTCTTCATCTCCCAGCCTGTGCTGATACTGGGGGTTGCCCTGAACCAGGCGCAGTTTTATCGTAATAAAACCTTCCTCCCTTTTTTTTGTTTCATCCCCCAGTTACTATTGAACTTTTTTCTGTGTGTTAGCTGATCCATTCATACATCCAATAGATTGCAAATGAGCACACGGTAGCCTAGAGTGCATTCTCCCTGGCACTGTTGGGGACCATAACAATATGTACAGCCTTTTTGAAAAAGACATTTCCTTTAACAACACCCTCTACACTACTACTATCACTCTGGCCATTCCTCCACTTCTTAAATTATGTTATTACTAGAGAGTAAAGCAGGAGGAGAGGCCCAGATCATCATCCATACAAAGATGTACCTAGACAAATATGTCTATCCTTCTGTCCTTCTGATGGAGTTAATTTCCTTTGTAGCAGCCTGTATGGTGCTATGTTTTGAATTTGTGACTAAAACTGTGTTGATAACACAGCAGTGTTTCATTGTTGCTGAGCAGTTCTTGCACAGCATCACAGCTTTCTCTTTTTCCAACTCTGGGTAAGTTTGGGGCATGCAAGATGTTGGGAGTTGTTGCAACCAGGACAGCTGACTCTAACTGACCAAAGGGTTATCGCATGCTATATCATTTTCAGTAATAAAATGGAGTCGAGGGGAGTTGGGATGGTAGCCATTGCTTGGAGACTGGATATCTTCAGTCTGCTTGTGGGAGGTGGTGAGTGATGGCCTTTGCACCTCTTGTTTCATTTTGTTTTCTGTCTTCCTTTCCCCTTTCTTACTAAACTATATCATTATTTTCCTTGTTTTTGCTCTTCCTATTCTCCCCCGCATCCCTCTGGGGGAAGAGAGAGGGAATGAGCAAGTGGCTGAGTGGTGCTTAGCTGTCTAGCAGAGTTAGCCCAAGACAAACCCATAGAATGTTCACCTCATCTGACTTCAGTTATCAGTAGATACGGTTCAGATAGTGAGGCTAACCTAAGCTTTTCTTCTCAGCTCTCTCTATAATCAATCGAGAGGCACAGGTAATGACTCAGCTCACTTATTTCAGAGAGCTGTCCCAAGGGCTGACTTGCTGTCTTTGTTAGTCCCTCTCCTCTCATTTGACGGTAGAAGAAACCTAGAAAGTACTTCAGGTGCTGATGTAGTGAAGCCAGAGGACCAGTGTGGAGTTGGCATGGGCAGCCTGTTGAGTTCTCACTTTACTACTTGGGCAGGCTTTGGAGCCCTGTCTTTGGATTTTCAAGACAGAAACATGCATGCACTAATACATACATGTGTTGATATATGTGTACTGTGTTCCTTGGATGAGTCCAAGGCCAGAACTCCAGGGAGAACTGTCCCACCTTTCCTCTAAGGTTAGCACACCAAAGCCACCAAATAGCTTTTCAATCTCTAGAATGAAAGAGGGAATCTTTTCAAAAAGAAAGCATTTCAGTCTGCTGAGTGAAACAGATTAAAATCAAATGTTTGAAAACAAAGCCCTCCTCTAACCCAGCATATTTTCGCAGCACGAGTCCTTCTCTCCAGCTTTGCTCTCCAGTCCAGCAACTTTCCGTAGCTTCTTCCATTGCCACAACTTTTGCAGAAGCTCCCTTGGGGCTTGGGGCGGGCTCCCTGATGCAAGCTGGCATGCAGCTGCCCTGAGGAACCCTGCGGGCTTTGGCGGTGCTGCGGGCTTGCTGCCTGTTGTGGCAGGCTCTGGCAGCTTGGACTCCGGATGCCCTCCCTCAGCTCTGTGTTTGCTGTCAGAAAAGAGTCAATTGCCTCATTTGCCCAGTGAATTGTGCATGAACTTCTACGTTGTAAGCCCATTGTCCTCTATGTCAGTCCAAGGCCATGTCATTTTACCGAAGTATAATATCCTGTTGGCAGTAAAATGTGAGCAGACAAATGAAACAGCCTAACCAAGAGAATCAGACTTGCTATGCATTTTTTCTGAGCACGGCTAATAAACCTGATATGCACAGGAGGTATTTAACTTCCATTGCATGTGCGGACTACACGAGAAGAGGATGTTCAAGGGGTTTAGCCAACACTTCCTGGAACCTGTGCTGTCGTACAGTGCTGGGCTGGCTGCGTACGGCAATCCACCACAGTGTGCAGGAACAGTACTTCCAACCAAGGCAAGCAGCACTCTCAAATCTTGGACGTATGACTGAGAGCATGCCTAGTGTCTTCAAACAAACAGCAGCCTGATAAAGTCATCTGCCCTGCGAAGGCTGCCAGTCAGCCTAGGCATGTATTACATTTCCTCAAAGTCCTCCTTAAAAGAGATTCAAGGTGAAAAATAAATGTGCCCAGGAAAAGCTGGACACTTGGTAGGCATGCCCAAAGTTGAGTTCTGTGGTATCACAGCTCTCTTACTAGCAGTACCCCCGTTAGCTCATCGAAATCTTAGAGAGACTTGTCTACATGAGGTTCAAACAGAGGAGTGACTGCAGTGTAGACAATCGTTTGATTAATGTTATGAAAGGAACAATAGAAAAAGATGTGTTGCAAAGCATCATTCTGAGTTGCAAAGGGAAGTAATGGAAACATGAGGTAAAACATTATTTTTGGATATTGGACAGTGCATAGTATGGAATATTCTGGAATTCATTTGTATTTGTTTGGCAGCTTGTTTGATTAGGACAGATAGCGTTTGGATTTTGTTTTGTATTTTTTCTTCTTACCATATCTTTTGGCTTTTAGACATGAAACATCACAAAAGTAAAATTAGGAGGAAAAAATTATTTCCATATTCTAAGTTTGTTCTTTACCTCTTAAGTCTCTTCCTTTCCTCCTAAGTTATTGCAACACACCTGTTTTAAAAACTCAGCACTGATCGTGGAAGATAAAACTGTCTCCTCTGACTGCAGAAGAATATCTCTTGGATATCACTTCTGACTCTTTGGACAGAAAGTGCCTACATAGGAAGAAAATGACGGACATGCTGAACCTCAAAAGAAAATCTTGGACAAAAATTACTGACAAGAAGAAAAAAATATAAAAAAGGTATTTGCCCTGGGGATTGCTGCTGTGCCTCTGTTGTTCATCGATAACCTTCCAGGGTGATAATCTCAAAACCACCCTTATGAGGGGACCAAAGAGGGCAATGAATGAGTGTTATGAATTAGTAGTGATAGCTGCATATCAGGTGCTCAACTTCAAACTCAGGTTCTAAAATGAATCACCATGGTGCATATGCAAAAGTACCTCCTTCCCTGCAAAACAAAAAATCACGTTGTAAGTATAAGTAGCTAATATTCTCTGAAAATATCATGCTCTTTCATCCCACTTTTCTGACTCAAATCCCAAAGAAAGTGATGCCACGAGCAGTTCCCTGCTTTGTTCTTATACCTGCTGTTGTTGAGCCTTTCACCTATTTTTCTTACCTCAGATAATGTTGGTAAAATATGTGAATTCAGGGTAAAATTTCTGCCCTCAGAATTACTATATCTGGTACTGGAGAAGAAAAGAATTTGTTTTTTCTCTTAGAATATAGGTTGTGACCATATGTAGTGCAGCTCTTTTAACTGTTCCTGCTTTGATTTCTGTCCTTTAGACAGTTCCCATACTGGAGAGATGCTGGAAATAATTTTAAAGTCAGCAATTCTTTCTGTGTAAAAAAAATTGAGACTTCCTGCAGCTGTGGGATATAAGCCAGCAGACAGGAGATTTGGACTTTCTTGCCAACACCTGCACAGTGCATGGCAGTAGAAAGGCCCATAATATCATCAAAGTTAGATGTGGAGGTTTTCCACTTAAGAAACAAGTCAGCAATGAGTGTTAAACACTAGAACAGAGAGATAAAAATATCATCTGGTTATTCAGGATAGCTATGTACATAGCTTTTTCACACTAATTTCCATGAAGAGGAAACAGTGTCAGATGTGGCACCTGGCCCGCTTACTCCTCTCCCCTTATCCGCTCCATAGCCTGGACCCAGACCACACATAAGGGCTTCATCAGACTGACGGTACCACATGAGCCCTCACTCCAGACAGAAGGGAGAGCTGCTCCCAGAACGGCTCCTCCCAGAACAACCCCAGGGGAACACGCTCTGCTCTAGAGATGGGAAAATACGCCAGTTGGGTCATAATGGGATATCACTTTTGTTAGCAAGACAGGAAAAAATTGTACTCATTATTATGATGAGTGAAATTGTAGCTCTAGGGAAAGTCATGAAGAGGTTGATGCTAGCTTCAGTGATGACAGGATTTAACTCTGTGTCTTTATTGTCAAATTGAAAAGTTGTTCAGGCAAACACACTGAAAGCATTTCAAAGAGAATATGAACCACTTGGATCCAAATAATCTCTCATGAAGGTTTCAGACCGTTTACTCACTAGTTTCTAAAATATTATTTTAATGGTTGGGAAACCTGGATTTCTCTAGTAAAACTCCTGTTAGCAGCCAACCATGAACTGGTAAATTAGCACCACGCTATTCTGCTTCATCTGGAAATCTTAGCTGAGGTAGCTATTAGTTCAGGAGTCTCTTCACTACCTGTTGATTTACACATTCTAAGTTTCCCTAAGACATCTAAGACCATTTAAAATGCAAATCCAAACTGGACAAAGCCAAGATAGTGGTATCCAAGCTGGGCATACATGGCAAGCAAGTGTATGAGGAGAAGAGTATTTATGATTAACAGGTGCAAAAATATACATGTAAAAGGAAAATAAATCATTAGTTACTGGAGTAGTCACGTAGCCTTCAACAGGCAATGCAGTTCCATCATGGACTTTTGACTATGGACCTCAAACGCAGGGCTATGGTGAAGTAAGTGAGCACCTAACTTCAGCGGCTGGCTGGGTAGGACAGGCAGCTGGACCTTTTCTTTAATGGGACCAGCTCCAGCCACACTGCACCACAGCTCTTCCTTGCTGCTGCTGTGCCACGTCCCATGCTGCCTACCAAATGCTGTGAGAATAAGAAGCAAACATAAATATTTGTTCCTTGCTTCCAACAAATTTACAGTGTTTAGCTAAGGTTAAAATACTTAGCCATATGCTTGTCATATGTCTGTTGCTGTGGCTTTGCTTTGTGCTAAATAATGGTTTTATCCATCTTGAAGTTCGGAAGTTGATTTAAGGCAGGGGAGGAGATAATGCTCAAAGGTAGCTCATAAGGGACAAATTTCTCATTTCCTCAAGGAAGGAGAAAATGCAGTGAAACAAAAAAAAAAATCTTGCCTTATAGTACAAAAGCCAAGCTAACCACAGGATGGTCCTGCTGGGCCTCTGGATTACCAGTGAATCTTAGCACTTAACATTTAGCCCTTACCTAAGCACTTTCTTAATAGGTGCTATTCAGTGCAATGTTTTCTGATGCGAGGTAGGGGCTAACTGGACCATTCAGCATCCAAAGACATAGTACCAGAGTGTTTGGTCAATAGTTGTCTAGCGTCTGCCACATCTGCTTACCATCTACTACTCTTTGCGGGTGCTTAGGTGTTATAGTCAACAGTGATCTAATCTATATGATAAGTAAGGTTTTATTCTGCTGCCCACACACAGGCTTCTTCATTAAAGAGGTGCTGGGGTGTTCAAGGGATCCACATGGGGATGGAAAATATGTTTCAGGGCCTACAGGAGATCAGTGCCCTGCTGGGGTCAGACAGGATGCCTTGGGGCATTAAATGTTCATGTACAAACAGCTATATATATGGATGTTGATGAAGTCTAAAAAGTTATTCAGCTGACCATTGCCAGGTATCTGCTGTAGGGTCAGGTTAACTACTCCATATGGGCTACATTGGCATATTGACCGGAGTGCCAGTGGGTGCTCAGTCGCTAGTTCATGTACAGAAACACGAATAAAGCTGGAGCTGAATCTCACCCTCACACAGCACAGTCCAGAACAATTTATTTTGATCTTTCTGGATCTTAACCCTGCTGTATTGCCATGGAGACATGGATCCTCTCTTCTACTTAGAAAACAGAGGCAATATTTCAGTTTTGCAGTCCTGTGCTTTTTTTTTACTTAGATATTGAGTATCTGACTATTTGTTTGCACCTTAGAATGACTAAAAGCAGAGCTAACCTTAATTCCAAATGCCATATCCAACCTCTTTCTTTAGGAAACAGTAAAGACTCTAAATAGCCACATCTGCTTTGAGCATGTGTCCACAAGATGGATTTCAGCCTCCATGCCCACATGCCACAGACTGGATTCCTCTGGCCAGGACGTGTGCCCACGCTGTACATGCAAGGTCAGCAGTTCCCTGACAAAGGAACACTGACTGCCATGACCAAACCTCTGCTCCATTCCCTCTCGCTGTCTGAGCTATATCCTGACATCTCCTTGTATGCAATTAACTTTCTCAACTACAGTGTTAGCCAACTGCAGGATTTTTACCCAATGACACATTTACGCCCCTGCCAAAAAGGCTTTGTTTTTTCCTTCTTTGTTTTGTTTTGTTTTGTTTCTGTGTATCAAAGACAGCCAAACACGTTAGCCTTTCTTTAGGGATTCCCATATTCTGGGCAACTGTACCATATGCAAATCTTTCTCAGAAGGAATTCTCAAGACCAAGCAACCTCAATTACACACGTTTTTACTTCATGGCTGCGCGAGACCAGCTTCCCAGCTTTTCGTGTTCCTGGCCCATGGCCATGGTCCACATTCTTCTAAAAGTGCTCTTCTCAGCTGCGGGTCATACAGCTAATGTAGACGGTCTCACACTACCCTGCCACAGGCAATTTCTGCAGCATTGTTTAAAAATCTCCCTAGCACAGACATTGATAATTCAAACAGTTGGGAATGACATGTGTAGTTTTACAGAGAAGCATCACGGCAGATGATTCTGTTGGCAGAGCTCTGCAGCAGCCTCTTTTTATTTAGATTCCGGGCTTCAGTTGCCTTAGATGAACTAACTGCTTCTAAATCCCCCCGAGTGACATGTATGCGTGAAGAAAACAGCCTAAGGTACTTTGCTTTATTCTAGTTCTTTGAGAGATATTGATATACACATCAGTGGGCAGGCAGGCAGACAGTGACCTGTAAGCCTGAGGCTTGTGGTGAAACCAGAGCTGAATGACAAGGGGGTTGTGACGACGTGGGTGTTGGTCTCTTCTCCCAAGTAACTAGTGATAGGACGAGAGGAAATGGCCTCAAGTTGCGCCAGGGGAGGTTTAGATTGGATATTAGGAAAAATTTCTTCACCGAGAGGGTGGTCAAGCATTGGAACAGGCTGCCCAGGGAGGTGGTGGAGTCGCCATCTCTGGAAGTGTTCAAAAAACGTGTGGACGTGGCACTTTGGGACATGGTTTAGGGGACATGGTGGTGCTGGATTAATGGTTGGACTTGATGATCTTGAAGGTCCTTTCCAACCTAGTGATTCTGTGATTCTCTGTGAGATCCACGCCCATGTCCCCTCCATGGCACCTTTTACATGGAATGTAACCCTCAGATACAACGTGTCTAAAGGGTTTGACTTCAAACCTGTGAAATGCAGTTACCTGAAGTGGAATATAGGGAATATATTAAGGGCAATATACATGTAGGTAGTGCACTTACTATAGAAATACTTGGTATAAACACCATTTTCCAAAGGTAATTTTTTAAACAATCTGAAAATTTCATTAGAGAAGATACATATTCACATTTGTGTTCTTTGCCAGCTAATTACAAGATAAAACTACACAATATGAGTAGCATTTAAAATTACCTGTTGTGCTTTAGCCAGTGGCTTGCATATATATTGCAATCCAAAACCACTAGGGAGCTCAGAGGAAAAGGTATAATGCACATGACAGAATTTTTGTGATGTTGAGAGGATAGAACCTCTATCACAAATAGCAAATTTTTTTAACCTGCAACAACAAGCATTTAAAAAAACCCAAACATTATGTGTCCTTGAATGCTTCTTGCATAAGAATTAGAAGCAGCAAAATGAGCTACATAGCAAAATGTGGTGCAGCTTTGAACGTGGAAAATCCTGTCGCAAATCAGACGGGTTTTAGACTCAGATGTAGGCTTCCTCAGTTCTTTCACATGGAATGGTCTCTGTAGCTGAAATCATGAAAAGATTTTAGCTCTGAACATTCCACACACATCAGGACAGAATATTTTTTACAGAATTAGGGTTCAGGGTTTTTTAATTGTTTTTTAAGGGCTGATGCAGAGAATCTGAAACAACAGATACATTTACACTTTTGCACCTTACAAGATTAAGCTTAATTTATTTCTTAAAGTCAGGCATTTTTTCTCTACAAAACAGAAGTTGACATCACAGACTGGGGAACCCATAGGGGGAATACATTCCAATGAATGTCCCCTGGATAATTTAACACAGCACATAACTGAGTGTATTGTTGGGCACTATAACACTCTTTGTGTTTATGCAGATTTGGCTGGAAAATTTTTTTAAATTTGTTTCTCAATTCATCTTTTAGTCTGAAGTTCAGCTATGTAAAAATGACATTGTTCTACAGAAGACATCTGCTGCTTTCCTCTAATCATCATCTGATCTTCTAATTTCAGTGCTTAAAAAAACTGTTTCTCTTCTCTCTTCCAGTCCACACTGCGCAATCTCTTCAGTATGATTTAACATAAATTGTGATTTCAGACTTTTATTGCTAATCCTGGAGCCAGAAAGAGCTCAGAGAGTCTTTTAGACTTTGTGATGACTTTTGCAAGGTTCTTAGACAGTTAAAAGAGACAACCTTCTACTTGTGATCTGAGCAGATTTCATATGGAACTCATGAAAGACAATAAACACATCCTCAGTTTAAAGACATCCTCAAACAGAATATTCAAACGATTCTAAAGTCCTGCTGCCATAAAATTCTTAACCTTTCTGAAATGACACTTCTGGCCTTTTATCTTTAATGTCCATGCAGAACATTTGTCAAGACTTAAATAATTATCTTTTGCCAGATAAATATAAAATAGGCTGAAACCTGTAATGCACTTACCTTTCTCTTGAAATGACATCTATTGTGTTAGGAGATTACAGAACACTTGTAGTATTCATGTAACTATCTTTGTGATGTTAGCAGCAGTCCAGAGCAAAAGACAGAACATAGCAAAATATTCCTTTTCTCAGAATATTGGTAGCATCTATACAAACCTGGTCATCAAGACTGTAGTCTAGTAGAGCAAATTCAGTTTACCCAAATATTTCTAAAAAAAATTGCTAGTAAGTCTTCACTAAGACCTCCCCAGGCTTGTCACTCTTCCAGCTTCTCAGTTCTAACCTTCAAGCCCAAGCTATTTTTAAAAGACTCTCAGTGGAATGTGATTTTCTTTTCATTACTTGGAAGTCATCATTTACAGAGCTTCCCTGCTACAGAATTGATAATTCTCCATCTTAATGAAGTGCAGAAGTATTTCTTACTGAGGAGATAATATTCTGTTGATAGATTTATGGTAACTGAAGAAAACCATACATTGTCCAGTACAAAGACACCCACACAAATCCAGATGCTTAATCCTTTCTTTAGAACAACAAAGGAAAGCCAGGTGACTTGATGTTTTTCTTGAGCCACTCATCTACTTTTTAAGCTTCCTAAGGTGAAAACAACCCTGGTAGAATGGGATATACACAGGCCTATATGCTACTTAGTCCTGCTTAAGTCCCACTTGTGTTTGGGAATATAAGTGGCTCTTAGTTGTTGCATGGGCCTTGTGCAGCCCATCAGAAGTAAGCAAAGATTAGGGATTACAGATGATGACCTCTGCCCTAATCCAGGTAAAAATTCACAGAGTAGGTACTGAGGTTTTTTTCTCCCCTCCTGAAATTCATGGCTCCACCTTATACCTGACCCAAGTACATCACATTATATAAGGCTTCAGTCAAGCTCCTTCTTCTTCTTTTCCTTCCTCACTTCCATCTCGCTTACAAACTGTCCTCACTCTATATCAAAATGCAGCAGGGCAGTCACTGCTAGCAAAATTCATTTGGTTAATTTCAACCTTGAAAGCTGCAAGCCTACTTTGCAATTAATCAAATCAAAATTTTCTCATAGCTGATCCTATTTGACCACGTAGCTTAGGAAGACAGACTGTATAGCCAAGGTACAATTTGTCACTGGCTAACTTCCAAACTGGGTTACCCACCACTTCACAGACTAAGTTTTGTGTGCTCCAGTAAAGACATCAATCAGTGTGTTTTGATCAGATTTTAAAAAGTGAAAATGACATAGGTGTTTTTCTAGGCTTGGCCTAAATGTAAACAAAATCTTTCTGACAAAAAAATAAATGTTAAGGAGTGCACCAAAAATATACCACAGGGATAAGGTTCACTCGACAACCAGAGCACAAATATCCACTAGAGAAAGAAAAGAATCCAGAAAAAAATTCATTTGTTGAATATTTACCACTTGAGCCCCGCTCCAGTAGCCAGAGCTAACTGCTTTTGACACGATAAGCTAAAGCTAAAATCTGTGTTGTACTTAGTTACTGCTGTTTTGTTTGTGGTTGTTTTCTTTTTTACAAAATCTCCCTATGCACATAAGAGAAATCATGTGACTTCTTTACTAAATTGCATCTTTATAACGAAATAGATTGAAGTATGGACTCACAGAGAAGCAGAGTTGATGATTGATACAGTTTTTCACATGTTTTTAAAAACTCTCCTGGATTGTTTTGGTGCTGCCTTGTACAACAGAGTGAGCTTAAGTTTTTCCAAGTAATTCTTAAGTTTTAGTATAAAAGAGAAAGACAATGTCATTGCAGTAATCGAGAGAGGACAGGAGAAGAAGAAAAAATATGCAAAAACTTGTCTCTGTACAGCTCAAGCTCTACAGAAGAACTAAAGAAGAATTTAAAGAGTGACTAACTCTTTAAAGTTTATTTAAGGTTTTTTTTGTTTGTTTTAAGGATGGACTTGGCATGGATGGACTTGGAAACTGGCATGACAGTTCTCACCTTCATGTTACAGCTAAACCAGAAGGACAATGAGGACACTATTTTATCGTCTCTGCACTGTATCAAACAGTTATATTGTCTTGGTGTAAGGCAGGCAAACTTTTTAGCCAGTAGTAATATGGAGTAACAATGGACAGTACTCTCATCTGGGCACTTCTGACTCATTGACCCTAAAACCTACCCAGGAGGTAGCTCACAGCATGAAAAAAACAGAGCAAGGTTGGAGTCCAACCCCAGTGAGGTCTTCAGCGAAACACCATCTCTGTTTGGAAGTTTAAAGGTAGACAAAAAAGTGGCAGAAGGACAGACAGGTCTGCCACTTCAGGGAGGGACACATGGCTCCACTGGTTTCAAGGAGGGTAGACAGGATATGCTGGTTTTCATCTGTCCTGTGGACTGAAATCTCATTGGCAGTTGCAAGGCATGGGACATGCTTCTGAGGCATTTTAGTTTCATTGAAAAATCACCAGGTTCATACACTCCAGGACGACTCTGCAGAAAGAACCACAACATGGACAGTGGGAGCGATCAGGAGATTCCCATCAAAATCACACTCCCTATCTCACCTAAGACACTAACACAATTCAGTCTGAGCTAATTTCCTAGTGGTTCAACTTACACCTTGGAAAATTCAGCAGATGCAGTTCCAGAAGTACTACAGGCAGAAGGAAATAAAGTGATCTTCTAAAACAATTGTCCTTCTCTTCTTCACTCACTGAAGCTGTACAGAGAAGGTTAGAAGAGGAACTAGACATTATTCTTCCCTCTGTCAGAGAGTTGTGTAGTAGGAGAAAAATCAGTGTTATGACTGGACTGAGGATTGGTTCCAGCAGTAAACAAATTCTCAAGGGATCTTCAGGAATTGATATGGTTATAGAACAATGCTCTCTACCTAGTTAACTTGTTCCTTCTGTTCCTTAGCAAGTCCACATATCCGACCAGAGAGACAGCTCCTTCAGTTCACGTTCACCGCCCTCCTACTTTCACCCAGTCTCTGCCTTTGCTTTATCTAAAGTCTTTTTTTCCTTTCTTACCTACCACCGCTCTAACTCACATTTGATATACTGTCAAAGACATAGTAAACAAACTCCAGCCAATACAATTAAAAGTCACCAGTGGATAAAAACAGGAATAATTAAAAAAATAATAATTTTGAAGCAACAGATTTGTAAATCATCATGTGCCTTACGTATTTCTTCCCTTTCCTGATCCTGCTTCTTTCCATTGTGGGATATTTCAAGAGGAGACTGTCTCTTGTGCTCTACTTACAGAATGGGCCCTAATGATCACTGGAACCTCCAAGGAATACTGCATTGCAATCAACAAGAAAAACAATAATGCACAAAAACAGAAGAATGTGTCTATCAGACAGAAGAACCTAGTTATGCTATCACTATTGTGTAAATGTAATCAGATTTGACCAAAATTTTTCATTGAAGTTTTCTTTGCCAAGGAAGCTTTGGTAGATCATTTTGACCCAGACAAAACAATTACAGAACTGTCTGAACTATAAATATTCCTGTTTCTTTCTTCAACCTTGGCTTGCATTTCTTTTCTTCTACTTAAGCAATACTATTTCATTCTGAAAGGTTCAAAGGGAGTGAATTAAAAAATTAATAAATAAAACAAATAAAAGATAGATACAAACCAGAACCCCACTATGGTTTGTCTAACACTGACTAGTCATGAGAAAAGAGTTCTGGGGCCTTACAAGGGTTACACCCCTTGGGTAGATTTCCAAAGATTATGAAGATTGAGACTATAGCCTTGACATGAATTAATGGATAGTGTTGTGCAATCCACTCGCAGTATGATGTGTTTGTGTGTTTATGAAGCAACTTGGGAGGTTAATGAGTACAAGTGCATACTACAGATTCTCCACATAATTTTAATCCCCTTGAGACAAGAAGAGGATGCAAAAAACCTCTTACCATGTCCTGATAAATGGTAGAAGAGAATTTTAAAGGAGGAGAACATACTGATCCAGGGCCCTCCAGCAACCCAGACATGCCATTCTTCTCTGCCCAGTGCTGAAGACTGGTTAAGTTACAAGATGTATCTGCAGAGGGTGTCCATTCCTCCCCTTTCTGGAAAGTTTATTGAAGGATTTATGCAGTACAAGCTCCAGCTGTCAGACCCTCAGGGCATCTTTTTACAAAAACTCTGCAATCTAGATAGCAATCCAAATCTCACTGTTCTTGGAAGAAAGTCTGGTTTCATGATCAAGCTCTCCAAGAGCTCATCTCTGTTCTAGTGCAGAAGAGAGTATCTTAGGTTGAACTCCGCAGAATCAGCAAGGTAATCTTTTTTTTTTGATAAGCAAATGAGACCTAGGATAAAGTGTGTGGTAAATCAGACCAAGGAACTCTGGCAAACAGAAACATTTTCCTGTCTGCATAGTAGAGAGTACAGCTGAAACTGTGTTTGTGACCTCAAAAGACACAAAAAAATCTTTTGTTTGTTTGTACCACATCTGTTGCTGGTGTGTTTTTACATGCCTTTTCAGAAACCCAAATAACCCATGGAGAATCCTGAGAAAACTATCCTAATTTCAATACTTGTGTATCTCACATATAGTCTAGTTTGAAAAAGAGCTGGATGAAATTCATCAGAACAAGCAATAGGTAATCTCTAAAGGAAATAATCAAGTTGACAAATACAAGATGGAGAGCAACAACTGAAGGATGTGATGTGAGACTAACAGTTAGTAACCAGCTGAATCTGTCAGCACTGCTATGCAGCTGCAAAAAAACCCTCAAGCAAAGCATGACTGCATATTCAAATACGAGTCCCGTCTGCAAAATAAATGAAGTTGTTCTGCTTTCCACTGCACTGTGTAGACATTGCTTAACAGAGTGCAATGTAATGGCTAGGACTCTGTATTTCAAGAAAGATGTGAACTAACTGGAGACGGTTGAAAACTAATCAACTGCCTGGAAAATGGGAGTTAAAAGGAAAGATTAAACAAACAGATTGGCAGAAAACAGGGGAAGACATAAGAGTTCTAAATGGCTTGTACAAAGAGTTCATTAAAAAAAAAGTCTTTTTCCAAAGGTCCACAGTGGATTGGAGAAGCAGAAACAGGAAAAGCTGTTATTTGATGGGATTCAGTAGTTTGAATGGGGAGATGAGGGAATAAGCATCACTGTCCTGCTCTGGATGTGACAATGCTTATTTTTCTACCCAAACACAGACTAGAAATGAACATTGAATTCTTTTCCATTCACTTGATTATGATCAATGTGCCTATATGTTAATAAGCAAATCTATATAATGTTTCATTCTAACTATAAATTCTTCTTTCCCTTTGTTTCTTTAACTTCAATCCATATTGTATTAATTTAAATAATATACAATTATATTAGTTGTTTATTAAATTTTATATAATAATGTGGGCACATCTATGTATACATGCCATGTAAAGTTCATGAATGTGTGAAATACCTGAAAATTCACCTATTGTTGTGATAAAGAAAACCATGTGTGGTTGTGTATCTACAACTTTTGCAAGCATGTGTAGTCGATACCATTTTCCATTTAAACTAGTTCTATTTGAAAAAATAAAAATTAGTGACCTTTGTCTGCATCTGTGACTTTGGGCATTTAGTAAAAGATTTAAAACATCTCCTAATTACTATTATCCACTTATTTCTAAATACCATGAAAAAACAGCACATAGGAGGTATTCGATGACACTTTTCCCTGACAGGTTGCTCTGTTATCTGATTCTTCAGTCCTTTACAACCCCAATCCCACTCCTACCTGCAGAGCTCTTTTGTTACATAATCTGGGGCCATGCTATTTATCTGCCAATGCTCATATTAAGCATTTTTCCTGCCGTAACAAAAGGAAGCTATAAAAGATGTTGAAACACCTTGTTAAACCGTAAGTATCATTGACAGGTAGGGAGTGACTCACAGAAATTAGGCATGGCAAAAGTGTCCTAGGCCACATGTTATGAGATAATTTTTTTAATATGTATTAATTTAACAATGTAAATACATACATTTTCAAAATTAACCCTGTTTTGCACTGGCAATAGGCTACTACTTTTGCACTCCTGAGAACACAGCTAGGCCACTGATCTGCAACGGTGCCCAGTTGCTGTGGAGTCCTTGTTTCATGCACAACCCTTTCAAAGGGTGAGCAGAGGTGCAGCGTGGTCCTTCCAGCCACCCTCCATCAAGCAGAACTGCAGGAATGAGGTTTCACTTCTGAGTGTGCACCAGTAAGAGCAGAGATGAGTGATGTGAAAATGAGAAAACAAATTTTTATGACTTCTTAAATAAAACACTAATGTTTCTCCATGACAGAACTTCTTGAAACAAAAGGATGAAGCCTCCATCAGACTGGCCTGAGTCTTTATCATAACTTGTCTGAAAAAGCCAAAGGTCATTTCTAGTGAGATGCCAGCAAATCTTAAGCTTCATTTCAACACAGCCCGTCCCAGTTAATTCCCTAGTGAAGAAGCAGCAGAAATTCATGCAGTGGGATGACTCCTGTCCTGCTGGAATGCAAGGGTTGGTATTGAAACAGCACAGGGGGAAAAGCAGCTCCAGAGAACAGATACAACTTCTGGCTCTAATTCCTACGCAGGATTACGCATCTGATTTTCTGGTTTCTGATAAAGTGAGCATGAATGTATTTTTAACTGATCTATATGGTTTGCAGAAACCTCCCACACAGTCTTTGTGGCTCTGAACCACCTGGTTTGGCCGGCAGGACTGTTTTTGTCTTTCACTAAAAGACCACCAAAATTCATAATCTGGTATGAACCACAAAATATCTAAAATTTTACTAAAGAGTCAGCCCTGCCAAAACTTCCAGACTGGAGAAGTTCAGAGTAACGGTGGGGTGTGTCTCAATAACAACAATTTGTCAGGGCCCTCTGCAGCCTCCCTCCCTCCAGGGGTTCAGCCGGCAGCAGGCTGGGCCGTCACCCACAGCAGGAGCTGCTGCGAGGGAAGAGCTGGAAAATGCCCCGGCTAGGCCTGGACCCCCTTTCCTTGTTGGCTGCCTCAGCAGAGGCTCCTGCCTTCAGCATCTCCACGTTTTCTTGCAGCCATGTCTGTCCCTGGTTCCCCTCACCAGGCCCAAATCCTGACCCTGCCACCTGCCGGCCCATGTCCTGGCCCAGCCTTGGTCCATCCCTGTCCCCAGGGAGGTGCCTGATCCCTGGGGCTGGGGCTGCCCCAGTTGCCCCTCTGGCGGCCCTGCTGCTGGCTGGGGTAGGATGGGCCATGGCTGCCAGGCCGTGTCCCAGCGGACCCCCATGGGCATCCCCCCAGCCCACAGTGAGCCCCTCATCAGTGAGGCCCGGCACTGAGCACAGCACCCAGCCGCCTGCTCCCCCCCGCATGGTGCCCAGCACCGCACAGCTTGGGAGCGTGGGGTAAGACCCCACGCTGGGCAAATGGCAGCAGTTATTACAGAGTTATTACAGGCAGGAGTGAGGACTGACAAATAGCAGTGACCATGGAGCAACTGGAGGCTGAGTATCTAAATCCTCCATGCTGAATTTCAGTGCTTCCTTCTCCTGTCTAAATGCAGAAGCTTCTTCAATTCATCATGCACACAAAAAAACCCACACACAATGAAAGTTTAATAAAGAAAAGGCACTGGGAAATTGTGGGTAATGTCTAGGTTTGCTGGTGATTAAAGGGAGAACCAGGCAGTCCCTTTCAATAAATTGTTCCTTTTTACTGATGTCTCTGTTAAGGGACATGTAAATTTTATCTTCTTAACTTTAAAGTACCCTTTAAAATCACCACACTGTCAGAAAGACAGACGTCAAAGATTTGGACCACAAGCATTAGGACTGCAAGATAATCCTGAGTTTTACAGTATGGGACTTAGCTTTCAAATAGTCTCACTTTTCTGAATAAATCTAGCTCAACAGATTTTGAGGAGAGTAGCATTAAAAAACATATCCTTTTCATCAAGTTGCACAAGAGCTTAGTTCCCAGTAAAAATGAAAATAATAGATTGTACACACTGGTATTTTTTACAGGATTTAGGACACTGAAAGTAATCCCATTATCATAGTCCTGGACTTAAGATTTGTTGTGTATTAAAAAAACAACCCAAACAACCAATATCAACATATATCCATAAAGAAGAATCACCTTAAATAATTCTTACACATAAGTTTGCCTCAATATTTGTTTTACATGCTTTGGGGCCAGGATTTCTGAAGCTACTTTTCAGTCTTTTTAAAGTGAGAACATGGCCCATCCTTCCTGCAGGGCTCCCCTACTTTTTAAGACCTCACCACCTTACGCTGGTACATAATGGAACTGTTTAACTGTGGCAGTAGGTGGTCTAATGAAATATTACCACACCATTTCTTCAAGGACTCTTTTGGCTTCTTGTGTCATTTATCCTTCTCAAAATCACAGTGTTTACTTTGGACTATTTTGCTGGAATTACTCCTTGATGCCTGATAGATTTGATGAAAAGAAGGACAGGCCGCCAGTGCCCCTTGGCCCCGTTCAATAACAGAAATGTTCCTCCAAGGGCTGGCAGCCTGCGCTTGCTCTAGGCACTGCTCCAGGTCTCCTCCGAGGAGCAGCTCTTTGATGACACGTAGCCTGCTCGGAGGAGTCCTGTTGACATCACTAGAATTGGCTTCCCTTGCATGCTGGCGGTAGGAGATGCAATTCAAGGAGACATGAAAGGCTCAGGAGGACAGGGGAAGGAACGGTCTTCCATGAGTTGCAGATAAAATGCCTTATTTCTCCTCCAGAGTCAGCAACGGATTTCTTCGAAGCCGAGCTAGGGAATTGAGGCTGTCAGCTCGAGAGCAGCTGAGATTCCAGCTGAGCTGTTATTGTTTGTTTAGTGACAATTGTTCTCTCCTAGGACCTTCAGAAAACAGTATGGGTTTGGAGAGGCAGGACGATGCTGCTGTTGCTGCAGTGAAGTACCGAGTATCCTCACCTCCCCACTTTGAGCGCAATGGGAGCTGAGAACTCTCAGCACTTTGTTGGCAGTGATCATCACCTCATGATTAGGTCCGCGGACAATTAAGGCTTTCAGATATTCCCACATAGAAGTGATGAAGAGTTGCAAAACATGAGGTTCTGATTCTCACTACTGTTATGAAGTGTGACTGCTGAAACATTTATTTCCACTTCGAGTATTTGTCCACATGTGTACTCCACTATTGGTGTGCATACACAGTATAGGGTTGAAATTTGAAATCTTTGGCCAGCAGTATCTACACAAAAGTATAAAGGGCAGTTCATGTATAATAGCACAGTTTCTTCTCAGCATTCATGTTCCCCCAGTGTATCATTTGTGCTATAGCCAATATAAGCAGTAGTGTTAGTTTAACAGTGTTAATTAGGCGGCTGTTCCCTGAAAGTTCTTTAATCAAATTTAGTTTGTAGTCAGAAAGCAAATGACCTTCCTTCTTTGTGATAAACTGTTCCACGCTGGGATTGCTGGACTGAAACACTGCCCATCTTTTAAGACAGAATTACTTCTTACTTAAAGTACTTATTTAGAAAGAAGGACCTTAGAAACTGCAAGAAGTATCTGAAGATGTTGTTTTCCTTTTTTTAAAATTTTCCTACACCTTTCCCTATTCAGTAAAACTAACCCCATCTGAAACCCCACAGTTTAGAGCAGAAGTTCCTCCAAAGTTGTGTGTTCTCAGGATTCATCCTCCTCCTGGTTCAGCAAGCGCTGCTCACCCTCGTCATTTTCACAGAATCACAGAATCACTAAGG
>NW_010528052.1:0-2395 GCF_000687285.1 Phaethon lepturus
TTTCTGCTGCCTGCCAGCCCGGCTCTGGAGCCGGGGTGCCTCCGGGCCGGGCAATGCTGCCCCTTCAGAGGGGCCCGCCTTGGCCGCAGGGCCTTAATTGGAGCATCTCCTGTGGGTGCCGCTCGCACGGCACCCCACCTGCCCTCTGCAAAGAGCCTCCTTCCCCGGGAGGAGAAGTCTCCCTCCTGGCACCCCATTCAGGCTGTAGCTTCGGAACTTCGCCCTCGGTGCCCAGTGCAACCCTGCAGGTTTTTAGCTGCCAAATTCATCTGCACAGCAATTATCTGAGAGAGTCCAGCCTTGGTGGTCAGGCACAGAACTCTGAGCCAGCTAGAAGGGCCTGGTGAGAGATGCGGTTGGTTGAGCCTTGTCGCACGCCTGCTTTGGCTTCCTTTTTGCATCATGATGAACTAACGGGGCACGGTCACTCCACTGTTGCAGAGGCTGTACAAATGCAGGACAAAACGATGCCCCCGCTCCTGATGAAGTTACAGCCTGCTTTTGGGAAAATGGGCTGTGTTTGGATAAAGGGAGGCCAGTGCAAGAGCGTAAGGAAGAACTGAAACATCCTTAAGCAGTGGAATAGGTGGGCGTTTCAGCATCCCAGCCACCTAATGATTATTGTGGTTATTGTTAGTGCCCTTGGCAAAAGAAAGATTTGGAGGGATGGGGTAATTTTGTGAATGTGAGCTGAGCATGCCTTCAGAGTGTAAAGGATAGCATGGAAAAGTGTTTTCTGTAACTTAACAGAGCTGGAGAAGCCAGCGTGTTCACTGATGGATGCAATTAGAGATAGTAGCTATGTTAGGAGGATAGGACTGGTGGTGAAGGATCTTTAAGATGAAGATATGTAGTTTATGCTTGAAATGACAACAGGTGGGGGTCCAAGGAAGAGGCTCAAAGAATGGGATGATGTGGCTCCAACGATGCTTACCTCTTACATTGTTTATTGCAGGAGCCCTTACGTGTTCCCCCAGTCACGACCTTGTAGTTTTCGGGGGTCTCTGAAGCACAGCATTCGGTTGCACCAACCACAAATAGTGATGCTGTGAGAAAGAGCATGTTTCACCCTGGAGCAGTAGCAGCTTGGATTTTTGATAGTGAAAGTCCCAAGTTCTGACCATGACAATAAACTGAGCTGATGATATACATGGAGCTGAGTTTGTTGCGGTATGACAATCCCCTGATTTTGCAGTTATGCCGACATAAGCTACTTCTGTGCTGCACATGGGATGCCAGGCCAGGGCAAGGGTTGGCGCCCTCCCTGACCACAGCCTGGGGACACACCTCAGGAGATCCTACTAAGAAGGAGGCTTGCTGATACTGATTGCATTTGCCACTGCAGGCACCCTTGATTCTTGGGTTAGATTGTCAAGGACAGAAGTTGTCACCCCACCGTGCCACAAATCTGCTTGCAGATCTCTGCAGTGAGAACCAGCTGAGGGCTGCGGGGGCTGCTTGGACCACAGAGGGAATTTGTGTTTTGGTGGCTGACCACAGCCCTGGGGAGTGCTGCAGAGTACCCCCAAGCCTTGCCCAAACCTGCTGTGCAACGTCCATAGAGACAGCTAGTACAGAACCCAGCCCAGGGGGAAAGGTGCTCCCAAGCAGCATGTCTTCCAAGGAGCACCATGTTGTCTCCTTCCCAATGTCTTGCTACAGCTCTAGGGGATGGACTGAGCACAGGCCCAGGCTTGGGTTGGCAGGCAGCCATTCAACAGACAACAACTGTACTACAGGCTAGCCTTCTGTGTGGGATTTACCACCACTCATCATAAGATGGTCAGGGTGAGTTCTTTTTAGGTGGTGTATAAGGCCCTATGCATTAAAAGTATGCTGAGAAGCTCCAGAGTCTATAGGACCGTGGTCTTGGCAGAGATAGTCTAGCAAAAGCTGGGGCACTGGGGCAATATCTAATGCTTAGCTAAATCATTTTAGGTTTTTCTCTTAGGTCAGACCTGTAATGTCAAAAGTTGGGGATCTCTCTCTCATGATGTGTATAGAGATGGACTGAGGTTCACTACCAGGGCGCAGACATTGTTCCCTGTGTAAGTGCACTGGACTAAGTTCTGACACCCTTTGAGGCAGTCTTGCCCTGAGCACGAAGTGTCAGATTAGGATCGTCATCTCTAGGAGCAGGATGGTATTGACAAAATAGTGAAAGATTGCTGAAGATACCCAGACATTTGCTAACTGATAGCTTAGAAATAACCAGAGTGAAATAACTGAGAGGTGGCCAGGATCTGTGTTGTCTGCATCTCATTGTGTGTGTGTGTGTGGAGGGAGGGAGTTCCCTGGGCATGGTCTGCCGAGAGCCGTGCTGCCTGGCCTTAATTTTGAGTCGGGAGGCTGTGACCTCAGCAACTCTCAGCACCCGTCTCTGTCCGCTGCAGGA
>NW_010528052.1:2426-6515 GCF_000687285.1 Phaethon lepturus
AGAGTGGCAGGGCTCACTCAAACCTCTCAGAAGCAAACCGCTGGAGGAGCTATCAAAGAGGTTTGTGGAAATCGCACCTTGGGGACCGCATGTCAGAAGACATGCCTTCTGACGTGCGGCCAGGCCAATGCCCAATCAACTACTGGAAAACTGATTTGGTTACTTCTCTAGCAGGAAAAACTAAAGGAAAAACTAAACCAATTTGTATGTCCTATTGGAGCGTAAAACAAGATTTATAAGTTTCCTGGATTTTTTAATAAAATCTAAAATACTTCTGCAATTGTGGATTTATTGGGTAGTTAAAAGGGTTGCTTATGTTTTAAACGATCCATAAATTATCCTTTGCATTTTTAATGTAATTGGTTTTGATCTGGTTTATTTTTTTCATAACTTGATTCTGTTGTAAGTTACCGGAATAAGCACAAATAATCATTGCTATCAAAACAACAATAATCTTTTTTAATATTTGCACTTAGACCATCAATACAAGGACAGGAATAAAACAAATGACTGCTCAGTTATGCTCTAAATTTTATTTTTCTTAAACCTTCTTTGTACCTGCTGTTTCATACTGTACCTTGTTACATTTCTTGTGCAACTCCAGTTTTCTACTGATGCTCCAGCATGTGGATCATCCCACACCTTGAGTTCAGTAGAATTATAAATGCACATCAAGTTATTTACATGCACAAGTGTACATATAGCAAAAAAATGAAAAATCCAGCCTGCCTACTTCGTTTTCATTTTTTTTCCAAGGTTTTCTATGGAAAAATTGCACATTTGAAGGTGGGAGAACCAAAAATAATTTTTCATGCAAGTTTCTCTCTCCCAGAATGAATATGCTGAAATAATTTTGAAAGTAATGTTGAAAATGTTATTACTGCTGTGCTTCAATCTTCAAAAATGCCTTCTGTAACTAATATTATATGAAAGTTATTTCATTTGGCAGCTTATAACGTGCCCTAAACGTTGTGCTGTAATACATTACAATGAATAAATACGGGGATGTTCTGTTCTTTTTCCAAGCTTTCTGTGTACAAACATGCATCATGTATCTCCATGATGGCATTCGTTCTCTATTTACATATTATTTCTAAGCCCTACAGACATAACTTTCCTTTTTGTTTACAAGTCTGTGATATTGATGCTTTCTAGTTTAACAATCTTTCTTTCTCTCTTTTAGAGATGTCAGGAGGCAAACAGCCACAGATGTACCTTAGTACATTAATAAGGCATTAATACTGGCCATATTTGTCATTACTCAAAAGTAAAGAATGTGTACTTGTTTATTTTGTAAACAAACCAAGGGGTTTTTTGTACGTTAAAGATCCCATGCCTAAAAATTTTTGTAAAGTTCAGTTTCAATACTCAGGTAATGACTGCAGATATTTCACCCGTTCATAGAATCATAGAATAGTTTGAGTTGGAAGGGACCTTTAAAGGTCATCTAGTCCAACCCCCCTGCAATGAGCAGGGACATCTTCAACTAGACCAGGTTGCTCAGAGCCCCGTCCAACCTGACCTGGAATGTTTCCAGGGATGAGGCATCTACCACCTCTCCGGGTAACCTGTGCCAGGGCTTCACCACCATCATTGTGAAATATTTCTTCCTTCTATCTAGTCTAAATCTGCCCTCTTTTAGTTTAAAACCATTACCCCTTGTCCTATCACATCACATTAGGCCCTGCTAAATAGTCTGTCCTCATCTTTCTTATAAGCCCCTTTCAGTTACTGGAAGGCTGCGATACGGGCTTCCTGGACCCTTCTCTTCTCCAGGCTCAACAACTCCAACTCTCTCAGCCTGTCCTCAGAGGAGAGGTGTTCCATCTCTCTGATCATTTTGGTGGCCCTCCTCTGGACCTGCTCCAACAGGTCCGTGTCTTTCCTGTGCTGAGGTTCTCCTAATTTCAGCCTTTCCTGGGGTTAATTTTGTGACTTCTAATTTATGCTTCAGGATTAGCAGCATCCCAAGGTTTTGCTTATTTTAATTATTTCAGACCCTTCCCTCCCCAGAGCTGTGTATGCTCTACCAAGATGTAAAAAAATATTGTCTACGTAAGTGTTTGTGGGACCAGTTTTGCACTGTGCTCTCCCAAGTGATATGGGGAATGCAAGGGAGTAAGTGGGGAGAAGCCAGAGGATAATGACAATAAGGAAGCATTACTTAAAACTGGACCTAAGAAATCAGAAAATTAAACTACACAGATGTACAGAACCATATAGAACTTTTGGGATTTTTCCACCTATTTAATTCTCATCCTACTTTTCCTCAGCCCAGCTTCCAATACTTTTGATCACTTCAGCTCAGGCCTGCCTTGCCCAGGATACAAAATGAGTCAGGTTCTATTGTCACCTGCTTCGTTGTAAAACTCAGTTAATATCCATTAAGTCAATGTATCTGATTTAGATTTGCGCATGGAAACTGAGTTGGGGACATGGAAATATATTTTGGCTCCATTCTCCCTTTGCTTCAATCCTCTCGTCGTAAATCTATGTTTTGATTTCTGCTGGGGCCTTTGTAATTTTTTTTATCCCTTTTAGCAGCTCCCCACAAAATGGAAGACACTACTGACGTGATTACCACAACCACCTTCCTCTTCTCTTTTGTCTTCTACCCTGCCTCTTGTTTTCACCGTGTCTTCAGTGATGCATTTTCCAATACTGTCCTTGAAGCAGCATGAGATCCTGCACGTTCATTTTCTTTACTGCTTCCCGTCACTCCTGATGCTTCCCTATAATCTACAACTAACTCATAAATCAACCTGTGTTTAGATTTGCGTGATGCTGTACAGCCTCTCATCCTGTCACTTTCTCTTCTACTTCCCTCTAACAATCCCATCATCTTCTCCATCCCTTTTTTGTACCACCTTAAATAATTCCTCACCCTTCTTTGTGTTTTCACCCTCCAGAAATGCAGCGATCCTTATCACAGTTGCCTTTATCTGACCTGTAATTTTCTGTATTAGTTTCTCGCTCTTCATCTTCATAAGACCAAGCCACGTCAGCTGGCTAATTGCTGTATTGCTCCTCCAGCCCAAGTGCCTGCAGAGCACTACATCAGTAATAAAGTCATGGTAAAAAGACTACAGGAGAAAAACTTGATATTTATTTGTTTGTTTAAACACACACACCAACCCTTAGTGATAGGACTTGCTTTCTGTACCATTTCCCTCTTTCTACTTTTGCTCTAGTTCTTGTTTGTGCTGTAGACAAAGCTCCCCAGGGCAGGAGCCTGACCCTTGTATTTGTAAAACACGCAGCATATTATGTGCCTGGCCAGAAATAGTTGTAAGGGAGTGTAACTGGCCGATAGCAGCCTTGCCCTCCGCTTGGCCCCTGCTCTGCGAGGAGGCCCAGTGCTCTGCCATTGCCTCTGTTCTTTCCTGCACTCCTTTTTTCTCCCTGAGCTGTTTCTTTGACTTTTATCCAAGGATAAAGCCCTTTGAGGTGGATGACTCACAGCTTAGCACTTCCTTTGACTCACGCTTTGCCACCTAGGACATTGGTCAGCTCTTACTAAACCACAATTTGATTTTTTATTGCTTATGACGACATTCCTTGCAGCTCATGTCTCTGATTTCACTATCACTTCTGCCGGGTCAGGGCTGTGTTTGTTTTTCTACGGTTTGTCAAAGCTGTATTTTTGCCCTGTCTACCTCCCCTTGGGTTTGATAGCCTTTGATTTTTTCACTGTCCCCTGCAGATTCTGGTGCCTGGAGGCTCTCTTGTGTCCGGACCCCGGCTGTTGGGCTGCATTTCGGAGGAAGAAGATGTTGCTCTCTGCCTCAGCCTGCCCTGCCAAGACGGAAAGGCAGCCTGGCCCCTTGCCTCCCCGTGCAGCATTGTCGCTGTTAATCAGCTGCTTGGCCACGAGCAGCGCAGCCTCCCTGGCTCCCGGTGGCGTCCCCGGCGACACGTGTGCGATGACAGTGCAGTTGGTGGCATCGCACAGGTGCTGATGGTGAGGGCTTAGCAAACACTTCAGCTGGTGCAAAACAAGTGCGAGAATCCAGGTCACTTCCCAGGCACTGTGTTGTCCTTGCAGGGCAGGGCTAGCATGACTCGAAGTCCCTGGCACTGACATCAGCA
>NW_010528052.1:6546-10737 GCF_000687285.1 Phaethon lepturus
ATTGCTCCTGGAATATTGTGCTGGCCTTTTTTTACATAAGTATTTTTCAGAGAAGTGGTGTAATGCAATCTGTCATGTATTTGTGCCTTAGTGTCTCACTAAATACCCTAGTCAGGCACATGTCCCCATCCCAACACAGCAACTCGCACCCTTGTTCTTGTCTGGCCATGTTACTGCTGGCAGAGGAAAGGCAATATTTGCTTTTGATGGGTTTCCAACTTAAGCAGAAAGGAGTTTCTGATGCTTGAAGGTTATTAATCAGGAATACAACTCATAGCCCTAACACTAAGCAGACACTAGGTCCCTTCTCAAGAGTTGCATCCAGGGTTATTAAAACGTCCTGGACTCAAGCAGCGCTCTGCAGCTGGTGCTGCTTTTCAGTGGAGTGAGTAGAAACAGACTCCAAGATGGGCAAAATGCGCTCCAACCAGGCAGATTAGCTATTACCAAGCTACCGTACTGTTTGTTGTCTGCTAGGATTTCCTAGAGAGCAGGAAAAGAAGTGGATGGGACTGTATGTCACTCTTAATGCAGGGTGCAACTTCTATCTGGGATGTGGATTTTCGATTCCCAGGCAGCTCTGAAAATCCCAACTGCAATTTTCCGAGGAGCAAATGTAAGCCAGGCAGTTTGTTATGGAGAGGTGTGATTCCTCTAGGAAGGGCAGTTCTGTTCCCTGAGCTTTTCTTGACTCACAGTCAGCATTGCTGGGCTTTGACTTCATTCCCAGAACTGATGCTCCCCAAGCCTGGAGTTGTCTGAATTAAATTGCCACATTTGAAATTATTACTTTTACTGGCACCTGCATCAGTCCATATAAGTGCTTTTATGAGACATGGGGCATTATGAAAAATGCATGGAACAAATAGACCTAGCACATAGGACACGCATCACTGTGTAATTATGCATAACTATACAGTTACATAAATGCTTTTCTTAGGGAATCACCAGTGACGGCAGCAAGATTTGCCTATCGTGTTTGGGCTAGTTAAAACACTGATTCATCATACTTTGAATATTTTGTTTCCTGCTTGTTCTACTGTAAATGGATTACTGCCTACATTTTCAATAGTAATTAATGAAGATGAGAGATTGATCCAGTGATAAAACTGGGTCGTCTGAAGAAGAGGAATGATGCACCCCACGTGTCAAAGCTCACGACGTTACTAGAATATCGCTAGCTTGTTTGCAGACTGTCTCTTTCTCTTCCTGACAGATGCATTTCTGTCAGCTGGGGTAACAAACCTAAGCATATGAGCCATGATTTGGCTCTTTTGTTCCTCCTCCATCTGAATCTCCTCATCCTTATGCCACTCGCCTTGGACTCGTTTTTGCAGTTGCATATTTCTTCTCAAACAGTCGTACTGTCTGATATGCAGAAAGTTGGTCAAGCCTTGGGCGCAGAAAGCAGCACAGCTGTGTTGCTGCAACGCGTGCTGCACTCGAATTTGTGCTCTGCTGCCAGCCAAAGCAGTTGTACCACTTCTGGTTCCTCCGACAGCTCATTCAGCCAGCTTGGGATGAAACCTTATTGTGTTGAATGAACATGCTTAGGTGGAGAGAGGGGCTCAGGGAGCAATGCCATGAGAGAGAGGATCTGGCTAGGCAGGGATCTCAGCATATTCCATTCAAGCGGAAGCTCTGGAGGAGATGCCCACATTGATTTTTTTAAAGCCCAGTGTGATCCCCAGAGGAAAAGTGCTATGTTAGTGCAAGGTATTTATTATCAGTGATATCTTCTCCTGAGCAACTAGTGATAGGACAAGAGGAAATGGCCTCAAGTTGTGCCAGGGGAGGTTTAGATTGGGTATTAGGAAATACTTCTTTACAGAGAGTGGTCAAGCATTGGAACAGGCTGCCCAGGGAGGTGGTGGAGTCACCATCACTGGAAGTGTTCAAAAAACATGTGGACGTGGCACTTCAGGACATGGTTTAGAGGACATGGTGGTGTTGGGTTGATGGCTGGTGATCTTGATGATCTTGAAGGTCTTTTCCAACCTTAATGATTCTGTGATTATTAGCAGTGTTATAGTGGCTGTTACTGTAATACCGTATTGCAACGCTTACACAAGAAGCAGATATACATTGGCAGATGGAGGTAGGGAAGGAAAGCTATGGGTCTGCTTCAAGCAAAAAGTGGCTAACCTTGACATTTTATCTGAATACAGTCATCCAAAAAGAAAAGCAGATTCTTTGCTTCCTTGTAAGTCTTTCCAGGTGTTTTTGAGTTGATGATGCAAGTGCTTTCTGCACAGTAAAACAGAGAGCCTGGATGGTAGGTGGATGAGAGATCTATCATTAATGAGCAATTTATGAAGAGATTAATTTATGAGAGTTCAGATGAATAGATGTTCAACGTGTTGGTGCATATTGCTAGTGAAAGTGCCAAATGTTTATATGGTTTCTGTGATGGGAGAATCTGGGGAAACCAGGCTTTGTGGTTGAGCTTAGTTGGCTGCGCTACTTTTTTCCTGTGTACATCATGTTAAGAGTCATTTGTTAAATATCCTTTCCGGCTTTACGTAACTCTGACCTTACAGGTGAAGAGTTTGGTCGCACCCTAGGAATTGCAAAAAGAATGATGATTGTTGACGGAGGCAGATAATACCTTCCTCTTCAGTGAGTCAGGATGTCAACAGCAACAACTTGGACAGGAATTGACAGGAGATTTAGGCTTAGTCCCTGAACTCGTCATTTTTTGGCAGACATGTGAAGGAACAAAACACAAAGAGACAGAGGGGGAAACCTGGATTCCCTTCCAGAGAGAAAGTTTACTTGAATTGCTTGGTCATGGACTAGCTCATCTCATTCACAGAAAACATTATGGATAGTCTCCAGAGGGACTACGGTCTCCATCCCATTGACATCAGGAACCCTGAGAAGCAGCAATCATGTAACCCTTTCCTGGAATATGCTTCAGGAGGGTATAATTAATCATTGTAAGGGCCCAGTGTGGCTTCACAGAATTCAAATAGTCCCACAAATATCACTGAAACTCCTCTGGTGAGTTTTATAAACAGGATTTGACTATAAATTAAACCCAAGTGTAAATGGTGAGTATTCACAATGCCAGTTAATTTTATCCTGAAACAATTTCTTACATGCTAGAGTTTAAATTTTCATTAGTTCAGAGAATGGACTTTTTTTTTGGTTCATGTCTTCCAGATGTGCAGGGTTGCAAATCAATAGCCAGTCCCCTGCAATAAATTTTCGTTTAGACACTTTAAGGCCAGGGCAAAGAGTACATATGTAAATGGGGACAAAACTGATAAACTGCTAGAAAACGAGTGTTCCTGCCTTTCCTTAGAAAGGTTAATGGAAGTATTGGCCTGCAGGTATTACATTTGCTTGCGGAGTTTTCTTCCCTCTTCCTCCTCACACCTGTTTTCTGCAGTTGGCACTTGGAGAAGTACCAAAGTAAATCCAAGCTAATGCGTGTGCCATGTAACTCCACTGAACTGAATGGAGGGGCAAGAGGCTGATGGGACCAGTCCTGGGGGACCCTGGCTGCCATTTGTGCCCGCAATACGGAGCAGTGGAGGGAGTTCAGGGTCTTATTAGAGCGGAGTCTAAATTAAGGCAGGCTCTGGCGTGCGCAGTGGCAGGGAAACGCAATTTGACAGAGACGCTGGGGCTCCGAGGCGAGCGAATGCCACCTACACCGCTCCCAGGAGGCTCCCGTTTCTCAGAAATGTTATGGCAACATGTTGCAACCTAGATATTAGTTGTACTTTTCAGTTTGCTTTGTCGTTTTGATCAGTAGCTTTTACTCTGCAACAAAAACATACTAATACGTGGTTAATGTAATCATGGTAATACAAATGCGTGTTTTGAATGACTCGAAAGAAGTGGGCAGCATTCTGCAGCTTCTGGACTTGATTGCTGTGAGCAGTTCCTACCCTAAGCACTGCATTTCCATCGTAACAAAGCATTCTCTGTAAATACAAAATTGTTAAGCGCACCAATAATATGTAGCATTTTTCCATTGCATTAGACATACAGAAATTGTCCAGATTCATAACTTGCTCATAACAGGCCAGGTTATGAGGTAAATAAGCCAAGAAAGCAAATTGAAGTAGATTTAAAAAAAAAAAACAAATCTACTTCTACAGCACTGACCAATGAACATTTCTTGCCCGGTGAAATGTTCAGTGATGAGGGGGATATTTTCCCTCAATGGACCCTGCTGAC
>NW_010528052.1:10768-16977 GCF_000687285.1 Phaethon lepturus
ATTTATAGCTCACATGTACATAAGATGGCTCTCCTGTTTGCCAACGCTCTGCTGCTCTCATTTGACCTCATCCCTAGAAGGCTGAAACTTTATTACTGTAATGAATCTTTGTTTCTCCTTCCCTGCACCTGAGGGATTTAAACGTGCTTGTGCCAAGAGGCCGTCTCCTTGCCCGGCAGTATATAATCTAGGATACATGCAAGTTGATTTCACATGGGAATTAGAGAGAATGGAAGAGATTTGTCACAAGACGTTTGTGACCCTTGTTACATCAGCCTTTGGGAACACAGTATATCAGCCGAGATAAAGACTTGCCCAGTGAAATAGGTCATTAGAACTGATAAACAAGGCTTCAAGAAAGACAGAGTTGAGGGTCAAGGTAGGAGTCTGAAATACTGAAGTAATTTGGGACGTTGACTTAATGTATTTACCCACAAATAGGTTCAAGGTGGAGAGGGACAGGGCAGCCTTTCTTACCTAGCAAGCACCATGCCTCATCTGATGCCAACCCTTGTGGGAGAACTTTGACCTTCGCTGAATCCTCGTTAGCCCTCAGATTGCCACTTAATTTGTATTAAGCTGATCAGAGCAGAATTCAGCCAGTCTTGTGCTCTTTTCTGTTTATTCCCAGTAGCACCAGCCTTCAGTTTTGTAATGATTTATTGATTTAATGGCTCTTGCCATATCTGATCCGATGCCCCGTGGCAGCAATCGCAAAATGTGTTTCTTGTGGAAGCTCTGCTCTCTGAAGGGGAGCGGACCCTTTCACTTTTACACCGCTCTATAAATGTGGGCCACTTAAAGTGAGGCACAAATGAATATGTCAGCCCCATTTTTAGAGTTTGGATTAAATGCTTTTCATCGGCAGCTCCCAGTGGAATCAGATTTCTTCTTTGGTTGTTCTGGTTCCTCCTTTTCCTCCCGGGATGTGTAATCCTGGGAAAAAGGGTGGGATTCCTCTCCTCTATCTTGAGCCACCTGAATGCCTGGCATGCTGCTCCAGCTCATCATCCCAGTTCTGGCGGAGCTAATGGACAGAGAGGGACATCTCCTGGGGGCTATTCATCCCATCCTGAGAGGGCTGGCTTGGAGAGGTGTGAGGAATCACACCTGCCAAGTGCCCTCGCTGGAGCCGGGACTATTGCCATAACCGCGCTGAGAGCCGGCGGTGCATGAGGTGAATCCTGCCCGAGCAGCACAACTCCGGGGCTTAGAACAGGAAAAAGGCTTAGCACCAAGAAGCACAGATTGAAGGTAACGGATACATAGGATGAACAGAGAAGAAAAAGGGGGATTTTACACTGTGGATCGTCTACTGTGTTGTTAATAAAAAAGTCCACAAAACTCCTACTAACATCGTCTCAGTAGTTTGTTTTTAACATATTAATTATATTTTATTACAATTTTTTTACTTAATATAGAATGTAAATAAATGTAAATTTGTAAATTTTAATATACTTTTTCTTTTCTTTAAGCTAATATTTGTTTCATTTGAAACCCTTCTTTCTTTTTTTTTCCAGAAAATCTCTTTTTTTTGTATTTTCAACTAAAAATAAGGTGAATCAACACTTTTCCAACAAACCCCAGAAAAAACTCCCAGGAAAGCTAACAGTTAAATCTGTGTGACTCCCTTTGCATCTCAAAAGTTTTCAGCAACCAGAGACCAATACTTCCACCTCCACCTGTAGCACCCTTCATGCATTATTAACTCTCGTCCTTTTCAAAACACATCACTGTGCACATTTACTGTATGTAAATACAGAGTTTGATTTTCATTTACTCCACATAGTAGCACAGAGTTAAAGAGCTTTTAAAGGGCATGTGTATTAAACATAGTTTCTCAGAGAATTATTGAGTTTATGTTTAAAAACCTGGACCAAACCTGGAATTTTTTACAGTGTGGATCATCTGCCACAATTATTATTTGCTGTGTGACCTCAGAGTTTATTTACTTGTGTAACACAATAAATGCCATGCACAAATTAGTCTTTGCAGTGGTACTGCTTCTCGTGACTTCTAAAGCTTTATATTTGTTTTATGTTTTGCTTTTAACTAACTCACATTCCAGAAGTCACGTGCCTGGGGAAGAATCTCAGCTATCTTTCTGGTTTGCTTGTTTGTTTTTTTTTTTAAAAAAAAAGCAAATTCCCAACTTTCATCATTAATTAGAAACTTGGAAAGACTCAAAAACATGAAGGCAAATGTCTCCCCAGTATCTTACTCTCATGACTTCTGAATTAATCTCCTGATCTGAGGTTTGTTAGTGCATGGGAGGCTCAATGCTATGCTGTAATTTATGAAAGCCATATTGCCGCATGAGTAAGCACAGGAACAACAATCACAGTCAGGATTTGGGGTAGAGGTGGCAGGTTGCTTTCCATGAAGGCTGCAAGGTTGTTTTAACTGGGGAAAGGGGAAAGAAGGATGCAGAAGTCAAGAAGCGGAACTGCTGAAGAGAATATGGGTTAGAACAAGGCTCCTTATTTTCCTTTTGCAGCGTGCTTCAGCAGGTAGTAACCTGAACTAAGGACCCACCTAGGCTTTGTGGAGAAGGATGCTCAGGGCTTGTCAGCGGGTGATGACCAGTACTGACCAGTACCAGCGCGGGGTTGTCCCATGTGTGTTTCTGGCTCATTCCAGGAAAGGTACTGGTAAAGCAGCGAGCTCCCATTGCGCACCCAAGCGATGGTTACATCCTCTGATCACATCTGAAGCTGCTTTGTTAGTGGAAAGAAGAAAATGAAAACAATAACATTCAAGCTGTAAATTAAAAGCCCGCTGCAGATGTCGATTTCATGAGCAAAGTTATTAAGAGCATTAGTATGCGTATCAGAAGTAATTAAAAACAAGCAAACAGGAAGAATGCCAGGCGAGAACACGCAGGTTGGAGGAGAATTCTCCACTCAATTACACAAGTGCAAATGAATGTCTTGTAAATAAATCCACCA
Source organism: Phaethon lepturus (assembly GCF_000687285.1). Taxonomy (NCBI): domain Eukaryota; kingdom Metazoa; phylum Chordata; class Aves; order Phaethontiformes; family Phaethontidae; genus Phaethon; species Phaethon lepturus. Next base: position 13,717 of record NW_010528052.1, read on the forward strand.
TCAGTTCCATGGGTGAAGTTACAGTCATGTTGTTTATAAGTAGCTTAACCATAAGCGCTGGAAACTAAAAGAACAACATACCATTTACAATAACAAGACGACAAAAACGAAAAGGAAAACAAAACCAACTTGTCTGTCTGTTCTCAGCGGTGCCCTGGAAATGAGGTTATCCTCTCTGAGGATGCTGATAATTTGCTGAGGCCTTTGCAGGGCTGGGACCTGTTTGATTTTTTCTGAATAATGTCATAATTGGCCAGTTGTTTGAAGATATTTGTCTGAGGAGCCTTCTCTGATACTGTTACTGGTTTTTAAAATGTTGTTCACAGTTATAGTTGCTTATACTATTTGATTGATGATCTTCTTCCCTTTTGAGTGTGCATAGTGGTCCCTATTTTCTCCACCTAAATTCCTTATTTTCGAATGTTCTGCGAATAATTCAGAGAATAACTTCTTATTTCACGTGATGTTTAGAAATTTTTATTCCTTGAGTTTTATAGTTAAGCTGTAAAATGCATCATTGTACTTGCTCCTGACTGGAAAATGAAAAGCTTTTAAAAGCAGGTATAATCAACAACAATGCTCTTTTGATTAAAATAAGTAAAGGGTTTAGAAGTATTTTCAAGAAGTATTTTAATATCTGAAAGATGTCCAACTAGTCAAATAAAAGATGACTCATAGATCCCACTAGGAAAAAAAACATCCATCTTGTTTGCCCAAATGCCAGCCAATCTTTTAATCCTCTTCAGATTGGTTTACTCGTGTGAAATGGATATTATTTCAAGGTGCTGCAGTACCTGCCAGAGCAAGTAAGTTACTAACTAAGCTGGGCTTTATAGAGCTTCTGCGTTCTGTCAGGTTCCACAAGGATCCTCGACTGGTCTGCACCGACTGGGGGAATTAAGGCCAGGTGAAATGCCAAGCTCCTTAGCTCATCTGCTGCAGAGAAGAGGTCTGCGGTGTGCCCCCTCAAGTCTTGTTATGGGAATAAATCCGACATGCCTCTCTTACTAGGTCAGAGAGAGTCTGCAGTGTCCTGATACGCAGCATGCCACGGTATCATATGTATCACAGAAGCTGAAAACATGATTGGGTTGCAAAGGAAAACACTTGAAAGTTAAGAAATGCCAGAATTAAGGATGCTTACTCAGCCGTCATTTGTCTCCCGGTGGCAAATGATTTATGATACAATCTCTAGCCACATGATCACCCACTGGAGTCCTCCCCTCCTCTGGTGTGAGGATGAGCAGTTTGTTTATTCTGTATTGAGTGTGCCCAGCCCATGTTTACTGTACACTCTTCAAACCTGCTTTGAAAACACAGCTATTTATCCTTACGTAGTTTTTTTCATATGATCATATCGCTGGAGTGGCTTGGAAAAATAGAAGATGTGCAGTGACTCCCAGGCATTTCCCATCTGCGGATGTTTGACCTGGCAATTGCAATAACACTCCTGAGGAGGAGGAGGGTGAGGGTTTCACCCACGCAGGGGAATGGGGAAAACAAACTAAGGGCAATTCCTTGGGCACTGTCACAGTGAAGCCTACCCGACTCACCAGCAAAATTCAGTCTCCTGCACAGACACTCCATCTCCATCTGCAAATCCTTGCCCCTGTCCTCTCCCTCCTTCCCGCAATTTATCCTGCCTATATCCTATAAATCAGGCCCTAAATTTCCCACAGATCTGCGTTCAAATTGGGCAACTTCTTCTTCATGGCTGCATTCACAGGTCGCATTAGGGACTTAAAATCACCATTTTCCCAGTAGTTCTGGCATCTAGACCTCACTGGACCGGCAGCATATCCTGCCTGTAACTGCAGGTAAAGTCATGGCAACCATGGTCTGGAGCACCCCGGGAAGTCAGGTGTGATGCACTAGCATCTCAGCTGGGTACGTGCTGATTTATTTTTCTCCCAGAGAACATAATTTACCAGATTTCTCTAATTTTCCTATGAAATTGCAAGAAGTAGATCACCAAAAAGAAATAACACTCCCATGACAGACTTCTGAGTATAGAGAAGTTAGGTATCCTCAAAGAAAAAGTTGCCCATGTCTTATGTTAACACAGGTGGAATGATGCCTTATCCTCTAGTCTCATATATAGACACAGCTGCACTGATCTGCCTGCAACTTTCAACAGTAATTCAACAGGAGATAGATTTGGACTGAAAAATGTTGGTTCAAGTTTGACAAAATCACAACAGAAAACAAGGCTCCTAATGGGACATACTGGAGACCTTAAAAACAGATGCTGTCAGCAGCTCTGCTTATAATAAGCTGTGGGAATTGATGGTGTTCATTCTAAAATCATTTTCACATTTAAATCTTGATTGGACTCATTGGTCAGACACGGTGTGCAGGGCAGATAAAGCAAATAGTGTTGCTAAGGCATCAGCAGTCGGCAGGAGTATTTTGGACAAAACTCCCTTTGCCTTTAAGAGGAGGATGGGGTTGTCTCCATCACAGCTGCAGATTTGGAGCACCTAGGTCTGTTTTCCCACATGACCGTTTCAGTGCCTCGCTCAGAATGGCCCTTGCTGCTGTCCCACATATGATGCACACCTATGTTCCATACTTGCCCTTTCAGAGACCAGTCCCACATGGTATCTAGGCTTATTCTATAGGCTTGGGCTTTCTCAGGACACTAGATGGTAAGGTGCTGGTTAGGACACCTCAGTATCCCAACTGGAGTGACAGGTGGGCATTTTCAGTTGCCTGTCTGTGCAAACCCAGGCTTCTCTTCAGTGGTTAGAAAAGGGTAGTAAACTATTAGGAAGTGACCTCAGCTGACGAGTATATCATGTTCTTTCATTCTATTCACTTACAGCATTTACAACATCTCCCCATTATCGTTTAGACTTTTACAACTCCTAATGACCCTTTTATCAGAGCAGCAATAACCAATAAATCCCCTTTGGCATTTATTGCCCTGTCTCTAATACATAAAACCCCCAATTTATAACATCTCATGAATGCTGAAGATTATTTTTCAAACTGCTAGTCCTGTAAAACTTCTTCAAATCTCACTACAAAAATCAATGCTCTGATAAAGGCCTCGTTTCTGTGGTTTGCTCAGCATCAGCCCTAAATGAAATTCAGCCACAACCTGCAATAAACCCTGTGTACTGGATGCTGTATGGCAGAGAGAAACTAGAAGGCCAAAATGCCCTCCGTGGAGGGGGTGTCCTATCCCATGCCTGTCTCCCACCAGGAGTGGTTTTGTCCTTAGCTACCAGGAGGGGTTTCAGGCTCGGGCACGTTCAG
>NW_010528052.1:17008-27085 GCF_000687285.1 Phaethon lepturus
CACAGCTTTCATTGCCAACAGCCATCACAGACAGTACAGGTGGGTCTTGTACACCTGACGTGGTCCACTCAGAAGTCAGATAACTGAAATCAGTTGGCTGGACCTTGAAAACGGTGGAAAGAAACAGGGACCACCAGGAGAGGCTTCATCCCACCCTACGCAAGTCGCCCAAGAGGGACACCTCCGAGGCGCGCCAGCTGCCTTCCTCCCTTCGACACCGGTGGAGGTAGGCCCCTGGCTGACAACAGTCATCTAACTTCAAAACAGCTAAAATTAGATGTCACAAATCTCTCGATCTTCATTTGCAGTGATGACAACATAACTTTGAAGTTCTCTCTCTGTTATCACAGGCAGGGACCAGACTCCAAAAGTACCTTGTTTACTCATCCTTGTAATTTTTGCCCAACACCCAGTAATGCCCTGCGCTCCCTGTAGGACCTTTAATGAATTACCATTAGTACCATCTGAAAATGTGCCTTGGCTTGACTTATCTGCAGGTACAACACATACAGCCATGGGACCTTGCAGAAAGGAGCAGGATCCCTGCTTCCCCTTTGCTGAAACTCTCCCCTGTGCTTCCAAACCCCAGCAATCAGAGCACAGCAAATTACTCCTCAGGAATCATTTCAAACTGAACTGTTAATGAAGGCAACCCAAGGATACTATGTGTTCCTGGCAACGGTTTCAGTTTTGCTAACTCTATTTCTAGACGCCAGACTTGGGCTTGATTCAAAGCCCAGCGCCGGGAAGACTTGACGTCAGCGGATTTTGGACAAGCCCGGATATATTTCTATGTGGCAAATGCAATGCTGTGTAAAGATGCCCAGGCTAGGTGTGAGCTACTGCCAGGGCTGGAGGTCGGTATTGCTGTGCTGGTGAGACACCGTATCCCAGCTAATTAGCCTTGATAAGAAACTGCCTATTTTGACCTGGGCAGAGAGCTCGGTTAAGGCAGTGATTTTCCTCCTGACGTGAGCTAGTGCAAGCATCTCTGTGCCATGAGAAGATGATTTCAGTGCCCAGTGCAGTTGGGTCTGTGCCAGAGAGAGCAGACTCATCTTGTTTCCCATCTCCTTGGCCGCCCGTTCATTGCTCTTCCCTGCACTACCCACTACTATTGCCAGGTCTTCTCACTACCCACTCGCATTTTTCCTCTGTCTCCTGCTGACCCTCTTCTTCTCTGCAGAACTATAAACCCAATGACTCCCTAAAGAACTCTTCATTAATATAATTTATTAGTTAAATCATTCCTCTAACCCATGCATGGAACTCAACTAGCATGTCTCCCCGTCCACTCAATATAATTGGTACAGCACCTGAACTCCACTGCCGGGGTTTAAATGGCCTGACATATATCACCAAGTCACAGGATATTAAGAGAAAGGTGAGACGATTATTGGCGCACTGCCACTGGGATCAGATTGGATTTCTTCTCCAACCACTGAAACATGCAGTTGTATAAAGAGGGTTCATGCAGACTTGGTTTGGTCCTTACTTAAAGCTTAACTCCTTGCTTGAAAACAACATGGGGGTTTCACTAAGGACTGAGGACTTGGCCATGTAAAGAAGCCCTCCTTGAATCCACTGTCCTCTTCATTTTTGGAAGGGGACTGTCTGCGTGAGGCTCAGCAGGATGAGGCTGGTGAGGAGAGCTGCACTGACCTGCTCTCTCTGGAGCTGGAGTCCCATCGATGCCCTTCTACTTCTCCTTTTAAGAGCTGGTACAGGCAGCCTGGCCTTGCCTGCCAGCCTGAATGTGGCCCCAGGTGCTCCCATCACTGTGATTTCTTCTTCAGCATCATGGTCCTCTTCCCACTGATCCTCTTGTTTCTAAGTCTAAGGAAGTATTAAACACTAGGCTGTAGGTTTTCACTGATGATTAATTTTGTTGCGCAGTTTTTCCCTCCTTTTGAATTATAAAACATCAAAGGGTGCAAAACACAGCCACCATCTTTGCCAAGAGACATCCATTCTCCTTTTTGTTCTTTTTCCTGGGGAAAGAAAACCTGCCGACATCATCTGCCTTGTTCAGGATCTTTGCAGTTGGCTCCTCCTTCCCTCCCCTCATCTTCCCAGCATCCCTCACCCCATACCGAGGGGTAACCAGGGAAACCAGAAACCATGGCAACCCAAAGTGGCATAATTTGTCTCTGAGGAAAAAAAATACAAGCATGCAAAATCCCTTTAATGTTTATACCAGGCAACTAGGTCCAAATCGTCTCTTTTCCCTCCTCTTTGGAGCAAGGAAGCGTTGGGCCTGCCTCCTCTTCGCTGGGGCTGCCAATGCTGCAAGCCCCAGGTGATGCTTACCTCCCACCACTTGCTTCACCTGGCCAAAGCCCTCATCTCCTTGTGCTCCTGCAAAGCCAATGTGGCAGCAAGGTCTCAGTTTCCATCAACATGGTGGTCCTGTCCCACCAAGAGCTAGCAAAGCAATCGGACATGCTAGGATGGCTTCCCCTGCAGCATCTTGCTCCCTGTTGTTATCACAGGGACATGGTTGCCCCATCACTGAGTACTCAGTTTTGAATACATCTCTCAACAGGACTCTTGTGGTGTAGGCAAGTGCTTTTATCACCAACCAGAGAGAGAGCTCAGGCTTGGAAGGTTTAGGGTCAGGTTTTCAAAGGAAGAGCCAACTGGGCACTTCTCAGTAGCTCTGGACATCTTGTCCTTGTCACAAAGTGAGTCTGCAATACAGGAGAGACAAATGGGTCTTCCCAGTCCTGCTGTCGTTCACCCTCAGGTTCCAGACTCTCTGGATGAAGGATGAGGGTTTCTCCATGCTGGGCAAGGCCAAGGGCACAGAAGTCCAGAACATAGCATATGCGTTGTTATCACTATTTACTATAAACTAGTGATGGCGTCGGAGCAGTGCTATCGTCACTGCTCCTCCAAAAAGTAGGAATGGAAGGTGGCTGGCGAAGGAAGAATGTGATGGCTTCCTTCTCTCTCTCCCCTACCACAACATTTTTCCTTTTCCCCCAAAACAGGGAGTGGGGTGACACTGCTCTTAGTGCCTATCAGGGGGGTCATGCGTGGGAAGAGGTGAGGGCTCTGCCACCCTGCCAGGGGCAGCATCCCCCTGGGGTGAAGCTCTTGGGGCTCAGCCCCTGCTCGCCAGCCCATCGCCCCACAGCCAGACCAGTCTCCTCAGGGGATGATAGTAAGATCCCAGCCCCTTGGAAACCCCACAGCCACTCCTTCTCCAAAGGGGCAGGATTTCGCTACCCTAAAGGAGGGCAAGAGACAAACTGCTTGACTTCTAGCTCATTTCCAAAATAGAACGATGACTATAAGTTGCCTTCTTTAGGAGAAGAATGATCACAGTCGTAATAAATTGTACACATTTATTTTTGAGTTTGCAGATGGGTGAATGTCGAGCGATGGTTGGGAAGAAAACAAACAAACCCTGGCAAGCAGCTATTTTTATAGGATAGTTTTGTGTTGAAATTTCTATAAGTTGGCAACAGACTCGTCATGAGACCTTTTATCCAGATAAGACCATGCCAAAATCTTCAGGAAACATCTTGCACGTTTAATTTTTTATTTACAAAAACGGGGGGAAGGAGGGGAATAAATGCTCGGGGGAATGTTTGCAGACGTACAGTGTCTGTTCTGTAAGGCACCAAATACTTTTTATTCTGTGGATTTAAACAGGACTTTTTCCAAAACAGCAACATGCGAAGTTCAAATCTGGGGTAACTCCAAGTCAGGCCTTGCACCGGATTTGTTTGCAGGCTGGGGAGGGAGATGTCACCAGGCAGAGTAAGCAAAGTTCACGAACCTTAAGGGCCAGTCTGGGATATTTCACCTTTAAGGTCAGTGAGCCTGTTGAGAGAAGACTGGCTCTCCAGTCTCTCCAAGCACAATCGCTTTAAAGAGAAGAACTCAAAACTCTGCTGGACATGCTGTCCCTGCCTCCCACCTCCCTGCCAGCACCCAAACAAGGTCTGTTCATGAGAAGCACTGAGCCAAGAGGATGTCGGCTGCCTCCATGACTGCAGCTCCAGGCCCAGTCCTCTGGGAAGTGACTTCTTTATCAATGTTTGCTGTTTGTGTTTAATTTCTAGGAATTGTCTGGACTTTCTTAGACTTCACGCTATGTCATGAAAATGTTGCTGTGTGCATGCATGCATGTGTCCGTCCCTAAAATCTGCACTACGAAGAAAACAGTTCAGAATTAAATGTTGGCTTGTAAAGAAAAAGTATTTTATGCTAAAAAAAAATCTAGAGCCCTCGATGCTGCCCCAGATAGTTTCTGGCTAATAAGTTGTGTAAATATTCTGTTTATTAGAGTTCTGCTGAAATCTGTCATACAGTCTGCCTGCAGAGGGGAGGAAAGGGTTACCTACTCTGCGAGAACAGAAATCTAAGACCGGAGCTTTATAACTGGCTCTGTGATGTGAACATTAGATAGTAATGTCTCAAAACTAAACTATTTAAGCAGCTCCAGTTTCTGTACTAAATTGACTTTAGCATGTTTGTAACCAAAGGGACAGCTACTTCCCGAAGAGCCTTTCTTAACGTTTATAAGGATTAACTGTTTTTGTGTTGAGATTATTGAGATAATCTCGATGCATTTATTTGATTTTGATTTGTTGTCTCATTTTCTTTGTAATGTTAATAACTTAGCCTTAGGAGTATCTTTTCCTTGATTTTACTCCCTTTGTTTAAACTCAGTTTCTTTTAGTAAATAGGGGCCAGAGGGGGGATCAGAAACCATGTGAAAGCTTGACCACCTTCTCCAACTTTGCCCACAGTTTCCTCTGTAAAAATTCATAGTGAATTCCACAATTTTCATGCACATGTGCAGTTGCAAGTAGCTCACTGATGTTCCAAATGGAATTTGCTGCAAGTTTGAGCACTGAGGGAAATTTTCAAAACAGTTTCCAAGTAGCGCCCAAGTCTTCTGAGTAATTCAGAGAATGTTTGCAGAGGTCACACCTGGGCCTGCAAGCATGAGGGCCTGAGCAGCAGGTTGCTCTCCACTGAAGAGCTCTCAAAGGACCTCACATGTTCACCAAAAAGCATGTGCCTTATTTACATTCAAGGCATGGCTGCACCATGAGGTTCAAATTAAAACCCTGAGGCATCAGTCACTAATTAGCTTTCGTGCTCATTGCATACCCATGGAGCTCACTCTAGGCAGATAAAAGACATATGCCAAGCACTTTGGAGAGACAGGGAGAGAGAACAGAGAGAACAAAAGTTGGGCAAGGTAGGAAGAAGGAACATCATTTATAGCCAGGTCCAGGATGGGGAAGAGTCAGGAGTCCTGAGGGAGGAAACAAGGCGCTCTGAAATGATCAGCAACCACTAACAACCACCATAACTCTGTCCAGAGTGAAGGATCATAGAGAGCAGAAAAAGAAAAAGAGGAGGGCAAGACAAAGAGCCTTAGGAGATGCACCTGTGCTCCACCAAGGAGCCAAAGAGGGTCCCACTTGAGCTCTCAATAGGGAGTCTTGCAGTACAGCTCCCTTCTAGACAACAAGGTTCATATGCAAGGCATTGAGGTAGCACTCATCCTGTCTCTTTCTTCTCAGGACAAGAGGATTTCTTTCCAGCCTTCACAATGGACCATAGTATCATAGAATCTTTGGGTTGGAAGGGACCTTTAAAGTTCATCTAGGACAAACCCCCTGCAATGAGCAGGGACATCTTCAACTAGATCAGGTTGCTCAGAGCCCCGTCCAACCTGACCTGGAATGTTTCCAGGGATGGAGCATCTACCACCTCTCTGGGCAACCTGTGCCAGGGTTTCACCACCCTCATTGTGAAAAATTTCTTCCGTTTATCTAGTCTAAATCTGCCCTCTTTTAGTTCAAAACCGTTACCCCTTGTCCTATCGCAACAGGCCCTGATAAGAAGTCTGACCCCATCTTTCTTACAAGCCCCCTTTAAGTACAGGAAGGCTGCAATAAGGTCTTCCTGGAGCCTTCTCTTCTCCAGGCTCAACAACCCCAACTGTCTCTAAGCATTTCTTCACAGGAGAGGTGTTACATCCCTCTGACCATTTTTGTGGCCTCCTCTGGACCTGCTCCAGCAGGTCCATGTCTTTCCTGTGCTGAGGGCTCCAGAGCTGGACACAGGACTCCAGGTGGGGTCTCACCAGAGCGCAGTAGAGGGGCAGAATCACCTCCCTCGACCTGCTGGCCACGCTGCTTTGGATGCAGCCCAGGATACACTTGGCCTTCTGGGCTGCAAGCGCACATTCCCGGCTCATGTCCAGCTTTTCATCCACCAGTACCCCCAAGTCCTTTTCAGCAGGGCTGCTCTCAATCCCTTCATCCCCCAGCCTGTATTGATATTGGGGATTGCCCCAACCGAAGTGCAGGACCCTGCACTTGGCCTTGTGGAATCTCATGAGGTTCACACGGACCCATGCCTCAAGCTTGTCCAGGTCCCTCTGGATGGCATCCCATCCCTCAGGTGTATCAACTGAACGACACAGCTTGGTGTCATCTGCAAACTTGCTGAGGGTGCACTTGATCCCACTGACAATGTCATTGATGAAGCTATTAAACAGTACTGGTCCCAATACAGACCCCTGAGGGACACTACTTGTCAACCATCTCCATCTGGACATTGAGCTGTTGACCACTACCCTCTGGGTGTGACCATCCAACCAATTCTTCAGCCACCCAACAGTTCACCCATCAAATCCATCTCTCTCCAATTTAGAAAGAAGGATCTTCAGATGAAGCTTCATAGCTCTAGCAGAACAACACCAAGGTATTTCATTTTGTGACATAGGACTCATCTGCCTATGATGGACTCCTGTTTTAGCATAATATGCGTCTTCCTAAGTACCTCTGCTTGTTTTCTTCAGAATGTCTGAACTTCTTCCTTTGAGGCTCCATTTCCCTTACAATATCCTAATTACATTATAAAATATATCTAATCATTCCTTAGGCTGCTGATACCACTTGCAACTGGGGGTAATGTATCTGCATTATGTATCTAGGTACAACTGGCTGGGATACACATGTCCATCCATTAGCCGGTGCGTGTAAGCATTGGCTAGGTGTTTCTGCCAGAGGGAGAAGACATGGGTGTTTCCCATGCAGAGGGCTCAAGCGCATACTCTCAAGGAGGTATTCATCCCCTGATGAGTACTCCTGGAGATTTTGTGCTAGAGCTGGAAGGCGTGAGAAAAGATAAGACATTGATTAGGTCTCTGAGTCAGTGGCAGACGCACCCTCGCCATGCTGCCGACTGGCCTATTCACTCTCCCACTTGTTTGTTCCCTAACTTGTCTCCTTGACTCATCCCAAATCCAGCTGATACCAGAGATAGGCAAACTACACACCACGGCCCCTTCGCCAGCCTGTGGTGCACCTTCTGCGGCCATAACTCTCACATCAGGAACAACAACAGGGCGATGAACTTTTCTTTGCCAAATAGGAAAAAAAAAAAGCTGAAAACAATGGGAAATGAGTTCTCATTTCAAACATAATGAAGAGAGGGGATCCTGGAGAGGAAAAGTGAGTTATGAGAGCTCCTGGGAGAGGAAGAGGGTTTTTTAAAAAGATGTGTTTCCCTTTCATGCACTTCTGTTAAAAATGTGTCATGCTGGCACCCGTCCTGTGTTTCAGTGATGATGATGTACTCACCCTGAGTGAAGCAGCAATCTTCTCTGTAGCAGCGAGGGCATAATATCACAGGATCATAGAATCTTTGGGTTGGAAGGGACCTTTAAAGGTCACCTAGTTCAACCCCTCTGCAATGAGTAGGGACATCATCAACTAGACCAGGTTGCTCAGAGCCCCGTCCAACCTGACCTTGAATGTTTCCAGGGGTGGGGCAGCTACCACTGTTCTGGGCAACCTGTGCCAGTGTTTCACCACCCAATATGCGGTACAGTCTTTCAGCTCTCTCTGGACATGACAGGGTTCCATCAATGCTTATTTTTTCAGTTTTGTTTTAATGCCAGGTTGACATTTCACAATGCCCGATGAGAGCAAAAGGACCAGCATGGTGCCCACAGGCACCATGGTCTGTGAGCACTGTCTGTGAGGCACTGGAGGTCTGTGAGCATCGCCATTGCAGCCAGTTCCTGCTCCTCACTGGTTCTGAGCTCAGCCATTTGGACCCAAAGCAGTCTACTATGCTCCTCTGTAGCAACTGCTTTTTAACTAATGTGCTGCAAGGTTGTTGCTGCTGTAGTGGGCATGGAGTTAAAAAGGAACTTGGGGAAGGGTGCAGAACACTCCCATCTTCTTCCCTGGGATCAGATAGCCTCAAACAGTCACGGGCACCTTGGAAAAAATCAAATAATTTCCCTGAATTTGCATGGGGAAAACAAGAGAGACACTATGTGTTGGTTGAGAGTAACACGGGGAGCAGATCTCACCTCCCAGCACATGCTGCAGAAGCCCAGTGGGAATCCAGTTAGGTCCAGGGAGGCTGCAAAAGGAGATTGTATGGGCTTTGGTAGGACTTGACAGCAGATGAAGGTGGGGATGGGGTTGATGGTCATGAGGGAGCTGGACCTGGGACAGAAATGTCCTAGAGGAGATGAGTAGCAGCAGAATAGGAGCTGTGGATCTGGGATCCTGCATGGGAAATCAGGGTGTGCAGTGGGAAGGTGGAGGTAGGGGATTGAGATATTAGTGATGGGGGTGGAAGGCAAAAACATAGTAAAGGAGGGTGAGGTGGACAGTGTGGGTGTACCTCCTCCTATATGTGTACACAGGCTTGCAAAGAGATCGCCAGAACCCCTCCTTTTGCTCCAAGGGACCCTGAGCTTTCCTTTGCACCTTGGCCTGAGGACCCCTGGTACAGTGGCACCTCTCATGGACCCACCAGCTCTCCTGGAAAGAGCACCTATGCTGTGGTCACCTAGCTCTAATGAAGCCAGGAGGAAACTGATGTGCTCCAGGATGTTGTCTCAGTGGGGAAGAGTCTGGCCATTCAGAGGCTATGGGGTGCCTGGTGGGACCTGCCCCATGGTCACTGGCACTGCCCCACACTCACCTGCTGGTGTCACACACACACCGTCAGCAAAATGCCTACTGCTAATAGCGCCTAATCCCAATTAACGCCTTGCAGTCTCTACTTCTAAGTGAAATCCAGTGCCTCAGCCTTGTGCTGCCTCCAGCCCTCACTTGGGGCATCATGTACAACCACCAAGACTTCTTCTCTCTGATGGTCTCTTCTGCTTTCAGACAGGTATGAGGGGTGAGTCTGTTCTCCACAAGGGTGACAGGCTTTTCTGGAGTGGGCTGCAGAGGTGTGTCATCCCGTAAACGAAGGAGGACTGCACTTTGGCCTGGCAATGTGGCTTATACCTGCTCTGCCTGTTCAATGTCCAGGTTAGTCTTGCTTCTTGTTGTAAATTCAGCAGCTCCAGGTTTTAATTCTCGGTGCAGTGTTCCCACTGTTGCTTCGTTAAGTCCCGGTAGCCTGTCTGAGAAAGGCATCCAGTGATCTCCAAAATGGCACCCCAGTGCTTGTGAGGAGTCTTGCTGGTGACCAAGGCGTTCGTTCAGCAGCACTTGCTCTCAGGAGCAAGGAGCAGACCTCCTGCCTTAGCAACCCCCAGCATATTACAGCACGGATGTCAGTCTGTTCCTTCTAGTCTTTATTTTTCTTGCATGGGGACAAATGCCCACAAGTCTCCTTTCATGTTTGAATTTTGACAGGACATCCTCAGTAGCCTCTGTTCGAGGCAGCTCCCCTTTCCGGCTGCTCTGGCGGCTGCGGTGCTGATATGAAGTGCAGCTGAAAGGTCCAGCCTGAAAGTATGTGCTGCTGTCATTGCACGTTTGGAAACTGAACCCATTGCAAAGCTGAGAGTCTCGTGGAGAAAGATACCTGCTTTGACTTTTGCCCGCCACTGCTGCTCTCGGAAGCAGAGACATTCACCTGGGTTGAATCAGCGGCAGGAGGCATAGCTGGAAGGCTGCAGACTTCCCTGCTTACCAGCTCACAACCACTGGGCTGGCAGGTCCTGGTGCTGGCTGGGCGCAGGTGAAATTTCACCTTTACCTGCTGTTAAGGCAAATTCTGCTTTATGCTTTCTGGCTTCTAAAAGCTCAGGGAAATCTCTGCTTGATCAATGTAATTCCT
>NW_010528052.1:27116-29463 GCF_000687285.1 Phaethon lepturus
TGACGATCCCTGTTTAAAAACTGCTGGAAGGGTATTGTAGGTGTGTGATCCTGGACCCTTGACTTTACCACCCTGGATTTGCAAACTTTACCTTTACCTTCACTTTTTGTTTTACTTTCTTCACCTTTCCAGCCATATTAGAATGCCCCCATTTTTCTACTCCCTCTACAGCTGAAGGGACACAGGAATTCCTATGGATAAATATTCAGGACACTATTTAAATAGGCAGCCATATCTTGTAGATCATTTGCTTTGCTGTGTTGCAAATGTTGCATTTTGTATTGTGTAGTGTGCGTTGTGGATATGTGTTGCATAGAGTCTGGGACAGGCCCTTACTTGTCACAAATGGCAAGATATAATCACACTGAACCAGATTTACTTCTCCCAATTCCTCAACAGGGCTGGATTTGTTCGTGAAAGCAGTAAATTTGCACATTATTCCCAATTACAGGGATATCTGACCTGGAGTCGGAAAAGAAGGAGTCATCATGATGATTGCTAAAATTCAATCTTAGTCTTTATTTATAGTAAGGTTGAAAGAGAAGCACTTAGCTGTAGCCCACCCTATTCCTTATCACCTGCATGGCTGTATTGGTAAATTAACCAGGTGGATCCAAACTATCCTACAGCCTAGTGTGAAGGAACACGCAAAACTCCAAATCCGGGTTCCAATCTGTTTGCAAATGACAAGTTTATGTAGTAAAATGCCGAACTAAACCCTTATATTCAAACAACTCTTCCACTTGGACATTCAAAATCCTGGTCCAAACCAAAGCCGAGTGCTGGGGCAATTGAGCAGCACTGTGGTATTTCCAGAAGTTGCTCCAGGAAGCTTCCTCCAGAGCCTGAACCTGCTAGGTGCCAGAAGATGCTGGGAGCCACATCTGTCTGGCCAACTTTTGGTTTAAACCCCTGCTTGGTGGGATGAATTAGGCCCTTAATGGCTACAGAAAGGCTTTAGAAATGTAAGTTTATATTTACATAGTACATTTCATCCCAAAGGACCCTAAATCACGCTGCACAAACTTTACATAAGCAACAGAACTGAAATGCAGCCGTGTCAGCAATGGAGGGTGGCAGCCAGCTGGCATACGTTAGCAGGACAAAAATAAGAGAAGTGACTATTTTTGGCCAAGGACACCAGGGCAAACCCCTCTATTGCGAAAGTGCCTTCAAAACTTCAAAGCACAGTTTTAGTCTAAATAGCGGTTGTGGATAAATAGATCTTTTGGAGTCAATCGACTTGTTCACAGGCACATCTGGGGAATTCACTCACTAAAATAAGGTTTTGCTACATTTTATGCCTGCTATGGCTGCAGAACTTCCTCACCCAAGATAGCACATTTCTACTCCAACTCCAGCCCCATTCACAGACTTGTCACAGCCTTTCTTACGCAGCCCTCGCTGCTGAGGGTGGAAGACCCAGAAAAAGCCGCTCCGGCTTTCGCAGCTGACCTGAACTGGCAGGTCTGGAAATGCACATTTTCAGTTGTCAACCAGGCAAATCTGTGAGTTGATTAGAAAGACAAATTTCCACCATGCCCATCGAGGTAACTTTTCAGAATACAACTGACCTTTAAATCTCAGCGTGGGGTGTCCAGGACATTTCAAGGTCTTGCCCCAAAGCCCCTCACAGAACAGGCTGTGCAGCATCTCTTGGGTCTCTTTGGGCTATGTAAACACTTCACACCACTGAAAGGCACCGTTCCTTACAGCAATGTCCCTGATGAAATGCACAGTATTTTTACTTTGGGGCCAGGGTGGTGTCTGTACTTACAGAGCACATCTCATCTCAGGGGACCCTGAATTCAGGATAAGTTGCCCTGTGGCAGCCGATGGCTCCCTGTGAGTCTCCTCCTGTATCTCCATGTTCTGTTGCAGCTGCATCCTTGCAAGTGAGCCATCCCCTGCTCCGGCATCCACCCTCCTGAGCCACCCCATCACACTGTCACGCCATTTAAGTGCTACTGGAGCACTCCCTGGCATGATTTTGGCTGCAGACTACAGTCCAGCCCAGTTTGGGGGATATGAACAATACAGGGACCATTCCCCAAGAGGCAGGATGGATGTGGAGAGTTTAGCCATGTCACTTGCCCTTAGGGCCAAGGAAGAAGCCCCCAGCCACTTAATTTATTAAGATCCCTGTGGCCTTTGAGAACAGAGCACCCCTTCGGCAGCATGCTACACATTGGATGGACAAGGAAGGAAGAAGTTGGCCAGGAGCCAGATGTCTTTCAAGGAACCTTCCAAGCTGGGACATGACTCTGCTGCACTTCAATTTGATGTAATTTGGGGCTGCAGCCATCCTCCCTGTCAAAATTACAGAATCACAGAATCACTAAGGTTG
>NW_010528053.1:0-7256 GCF_000687285.1 Phaethon lepturus
AAAAATATTAAATTTAAAGAAGGATTTATAAAAAGGAATGCAACATCTTTGGCAAGCCAGTTTCTTCAGTGGAGCTATGAGAGCTTCTCCACCTGAGAATATCTTGCTTTGTATCTTAGTAATCCCTACCATAATATAAAAATTTTCTCTTCATTCTTTTTACTTACATCTATCAACTCATCCTTCCTTAACAATTACACCCATGATACGAGACTGGTTTCCTAGTGAGACATACCACAGGACAGCACTGGGATCCTGCACGAAAGCAGACCTTACCTGTTGGATGCTGTGGTTTTGCAGGCATGACCGGGGAAGCAGCTGCTAGAAAACCATTTGAAACAACTGCAGTGATAAGAATATTGGCCAACACGTTGGTTGCCTTTGTGGTGAAACAGGATCTTCTGGGTGCCGAAGGCTCTATCTACAAAGCTTGTCAAAACTCCTTCATGTGCAATTTCTTGGGTTGAACGAACCATCCCATTTCCTGCCTTATAAATCCTTGGCCTTTCTTCATTACCCGGAGAACAAATTCCACATCCAATTTCACTTTAGCAATCTGCATTTTGACATCTGGTGACATGTCTTTTTCTGTTTTCTGTGGTTTGCTTTGTGCTACTCTAATAACAGAGTCACCAACGTCAGAAGACTTTTCTCTGCCTGAGCAAACACATCAACTGAGCACCGTCACTGCTTGAACGGGAGAATCGCAAACGTGTATGTAAACTTAGGGATTGAGCGCAACCACTGCTAACAGCAGCACAGGGGTGATGTCCTGGATTCACATCGTCAAGTCGCAGAGAAGAAACAGGGCTACTATTTCAGGAGCCAAGATTTCAAACACGGCAGTGACGCCAGCTGTCAGCACTGCAAACAGTGAGGAGCTGAATAAATAGCAAAGCCTCTAAGCTCCGTCACGTGCTCCTGAGGACTAAATAAAAATGTGAGAGGGGTGAAACCAGCCTGGATGAATCTGTCGGAGGCAGGGCTAAATCACTCGACTGCCAGCAGCCAAAGATGGGAGTGGGAGCGATATACCACTGGTTCAAGAGCTTGCCTCAGCTTGCAGGGAGTGATAGCCAAGAGCTTTCCCCCGGTGCGTCAGAGGCATTTGGTGCCAGAGGGAAGGCTACAAAGGGGCACTCTTGGTAGCAGGACAGTGGCTGAACTTCACAGAACACCCTGGGCTGTCCTTCCCCAACATCCAGGTAGTGTAACATGGGGAAAAAGAGCCCCAGAACCACAGCGGGGAGAGAAAAGGTGCCTGGGGTGGGTATTCCCATTTGAGTGGGCAAAAGGTTGCCTCTCAGTCCAGGCACAGGGCCGTACCGGCCACCACGATGTGCTGTTTGTAGCTGACTCCACATGCACACTGATCGGGTTCCCCCACTGCCTAATGGGGCCGCTCGGCTTCACAAACCACAGCTTTCCTGCAGGGGATGCGCTGCGGAGGCTCAGGGAAAGAAGCCTGGAATCCAGGCGAGGTTCCCCAAGCACAGCGAGAGGGCTGAGAGCAGTGCTGGGAACAAAGAGCAGCTCTCTTCCCCCATACCTTCACCACAAAATTGTTCCTTTTTTTTTCCAGCATGTGTAAAATGTGATGCAAGTGCACTGCTGGGGGAGAGGGTTGGTCTTCTCACTGAAAGCAAAAATGCTAATCCATCCTGAAAGGATGCACTTGACCTAATTGTCCCTGAAGAGGACACCTGGCAGCTTCATTCTGAAGAATACCCCCAGCTCAACACCTCCTCACCCCAAATTCATTCACATTGAGTAAGTAGTACCCTGTCTGGCCCTGTGTTTCTCCAAATGGTTCTGTGGCTATTTTGTCAGCCTTTTGTAGGTCACTCATGGCTGGTCCCGGGCAAGCCGAGGTTTCACTGTGACACTGGCTCCTGTTTGTTGGCAGTTTCTTGAAACCAAAGCTTGGGTGACAGGTCAGAGCTGAGTACAGATAGATTTTTGCTGTGCTCTTGGCTAAAAACACACCACAAGAAAGAGACTAGTGAATTGTTTTTACAGGATCCCACATAGCCTAGATGTAAAAAAGAAGCTGAAGCTGCTGTTTGAGGCCTTGGGCAGGGAAAGGCCGGATAAACTTCGTTTACTTGTGCAACCCTTCTGTTGGGACTTGACTGGCAACAAGGGATGAGTTCAAATCCTAGGGGTCACTTCTAAACCCAGATGCCCATCCAGAAGGTTGGGAAAATTAAAACTAAACTTTCTGGTGCTCAGCAAGCTAGTTTTCTTCATTTGCAAACATGACTCAGTTGACTTAATAAACAATGTTTTATTAATGGAAGAAAAAGGTAGGTAGATAAACAGCATAGCAGACAATATTTAACTCCTGGTGTATTACTATTTGACAGTCTTTTTTTGGGGAAGCTAGTTAGCTCAGCTCTCAGTTGCTTCCCTACCTCCTGCAATAACATCCCACTTCTAGCTTGGGTTGGTCAAGTGTTGCTGAGCAGCAAGGTCTGATTCAGGGCTCCCTTACTATTCCCTCTCACAAGTTCTCATTCTCCAAGGTAATGTTGGAGACAATATCTGTTTTTATAGCTCTTCAGCAAGATTGCATGCAACATCTCAGATTACCCCCATTCCTCTGCATGCAGGAAACTTTTCACCTCATTCTCTTCTCTCACTTTGGAGAAGACTTCTGGATGGATTCTGCCCTGGTTTACTCTTTAAAGAAAACTTTTAATTAAAGCGTTTTTCTTTTGCCTCTCTGCCGTTTTGGTTTTGGTTTGTTGTTTTACTTTTTGGAGGCTGTAACTTTTGCATTCCAGTTCTGGAAGCTATTGCCCTGGTGAGGGTGACCAACTTACCCCAGGGACACTGAAGAGTAGCTCCTTGGCCCAGACTTCTATCCCTAGTAACAATTACAAACATTCCTCTGCTTAATTATGCTCCTCTTTTTACCAGAAATACCTCCCAAACATAATAAAATAATACGTGCAAAGTAAACATGTCTCAGGCTTGCCCGTCGGTTCGTTTCATTGATCTCCCCCTTCTACCAGAAGTCAATGGAGCACTCCTTATTTTTTTGCATTTCCTTGGGTTGGTGAGACAACTGCTCTCTCTTTTAGGCCACTTGTCTGACAAATGACAAGTGACTTGTCTGATAAGCAAGGCTGACACTTGTCAAAGGCAAAAAAAAAATCCTGACAACATATTTGCAAACAGGACCGCACAACCAGGGGCCATTTTCACTGCTGGGCAAATAGCTCAGGTCAGCAGCATTTCCGAGTAGAAACCTCAGCACTTCTGCAACCTCTTGAAGAAGCAGCTGCCCAGGCCTGCACCTTGTATGGCTCTGGCCCATAGTAAGAGTTGCTCCTAGTTATTATGCAGCTGTCTGAACTCACAGCACTTAAAATTATGGTTCATGCATTTCTAACTCCCAGGCGAGAAATGAAAATTAATGCATTCATGACTCCGAGATACCTAGTTTATTATATATTGAAGACAGGCATAGCTAAGTGAAAAAGAGCAGGAATTTCAGTATGCAGTAGGTATGTAAATCTTTGCCTATTTTTTTTTTATACCGTATAAAAAAATATGCTCCTATGAAAACATGTGGACTTAAGAAAATGCACTTGTTTTATACTTTATCATACAGCTTCTTTTTCAAGGCCTGGACCAAGCCAAAGAATGCACAGCTACTTTTATGCACCCACAATGAGTCAAACTATGCCTATGTTTAGAGCTGGTTAGTGTTAGAAGTTAAGCGTGGCAATGAAACACAGCATCCCAGCTCAACGCTACCAAAAGAAATGCAGTGTACCTTATGGTACTGGCTGGCAGGGTACTGGCATGCTGCTTTGGAAGACTAGGTCTGTACTGGGGTTTCAGACAAGGAGCATAAGGGGTTCAGTAAGAACCCCCACATTTTTTTTTTATTTTTTCTGTAGACACCCTGACAGGTCACCCAGGAATGGAAGTAGTAGGTCCTGTCTTTCCTTAGTGCAATGTCAGTCACAAACAACACTGATGGCTAGCTCTGGGCATACTCCTTCAAACCAAATGGCAAAGCAAGGCTCTTGGGAAATTGTGTGGGAAGATCTTGGAGTGCTTGTTTTACTTAGGTTGCTCTGAGTACTAAGGTTAACTTCATGGGTCTTTCCACTGCACTGCATAAGCATTAGCAATGTAATTTGGGATACGTGGGTATTACCACCATTTCCCACTCCAACCTGCCAAACCATGTTGTATTAAGATCACAACTTTCTTTCATTACAATGCTATGATTCTCACCAGGTAGCTCTATTAACTTCTTTTGGATTTCATAAATCTTATTTTAAATTGAATTTTAACCCTTGAGAGAGGTAATGCTTGATGACTCCGGAAACAAGCAAATTCCTAAGAAGAACTTGGTCAGCAGTGGTAGCAGCTTCCCTCACTCTGTACTGTTACTCTGCCCCAGAAGGGCCAGCCCAAATCATGAACAACTTAGCCTCCACATTTGGTGATCCCTTGACCTCTCTGCAGAATCTATCAACAGCAGAGCCCGTTAGTGCTCTGTGCTGCATTTTCAGTGAAAAAAAACACATATCCATACCAGGAAAGAAAAATGGTCTTGGACACAAATGCCTCTTGTTGACATAAGATGTTGTTTGCTGGACTTTTATCTTAGTTGTGACTTTTGTTAGAGTATCTGTCAGGGACCAGCAAGGGCCAGCTGATCCCTAAGGAATGGGGAGCCAAGGAGAAAAGGGTGACCCCAGTGCAGGCAGTGCCCTCACTGACAGGCACCATCCTGTGGGGTCTGAAGGCAGCAGGCAGAGCCAGGAGCTGGTAGCAGGGTACATCGACAGCCTCCAACACAGCGAGGGAGTGAGCCACGGCCAGGATCAATACAGGGTCAGCAGCAGGTCTAGAGAGGAGCATACCTACAAGCACAGCTGAGGCAAGACTGGAAGCCCAGGCCAGTACTGAAATGGGGCTCCTGGCCCATGGGCAAGGGTAGGGGCAGGCCCAGGGGAGGCTGGGCAGGGACACTCAAGCCTGTTAGTGCCTGACAGAATCAAAATTTCTGATTTTGATCAGCAAAACAATCTGCTCTTCTTTTGGGAATGCTCATCAGAAATAAATATTATCACTGAATCTCTCCCTTTGATTAGTCTCTTTCTCAGAGACATAACCCAGCCTCTGTGTCTGAACTTGTAGAATGGAATATGGGATATGTTCACATCTAGGCCAAAATTTTATCAAAAAAGACTGCTTGCCAGATTGTTTATAAAAACCACCTGACATTTACAGGTCCTGGTTTTGCCAAGAGGAATACTCCAGTGAACCTCTCTGATACCTGCTGTGGTGACAGTGAAGTGGTAACTCATTTACTCTTGAAGTGAAAGCAAACATGTCGATGATACAATATCAATAGAGAAACACATCTGAACAATCTAGTTTGTTATCTGGTACCTTCTTACGATTTTTCTATCAGTTTGGATTCTACTGAAAAAGCCATAAATCTCAGGAACAACTCATCTGGAAACATGCTGTCACAGGGCTCAAGACGTCCCACAGATCCAGGATGACAAAGTATCTGGCACTACAAAAGTTTGGATGTGAAGGATTGGAAGGCAAGCAATGAGTACTAATAATCTGCATATTGTTGAAGGAGTAGGAATCAGCCTGCCTCAGGAGTCCAAGTCTTCATATCAGCCAGCCAGGGCGCCTGATGCATTGCTGAGATTACAGCCATAACACAATACTGCAGACAACCCAGCCTTTTAGCTTTGAACCTCATATTACAGTCAACTTTCAACATTTTCCAAGCTTCCAGGTCTCTGATGTGGCAATGAGAAGTTCTTCTGAGCTATTTCCCATCTGGATGCATTTATGGCTTCTGACAGTTTTGATCAAGACTTCTTAAAATTTATTCCCCATAAGCATTTATGGATCTGTCTGCTGATAGTTGTCCCAGTTGTCTGATAGGTGCATCTGCAGCTAGCCCATCTGTCTGAAAAGGTCAGGATTATCTCTGAACATAATTACAAGGTCCCAGCCCAGAGATACAACACTGTTTACCTTCCTGCCAGGTTTGGATTCAGTTAATTAGAAAAATCTCTCACAGGAAAGTCAAGTTAAGAAAATGTTTTTGGTGGGTTTTTTTGTTCAGCTCTAGAAATCTGCAATTGCCAGGAACTTTAGAACAATCCATCTCATCTCAGCTACATGTCTGAGCCTTTTCTTCCTCGGACTTCACTTCCCCTACTCCTTGCAATGCTGGGTTTCGGGCTGCTGCATCCATCCTTCCCTGAAGTTGTACTGCTCAAGTGCCCCACGCAGTGGCAGAGTGGGCGACAGACTTTTTCCCTGACGAAGCAACGAGGAAAGGTTCCATGGATGAAACTTGAAAAGAAACGCCAGATGTATGTATTCCCTTCATTTTCACAGGAGATATATAGCTACATACACCCTTGGCATGGCTTTGAAAATCTCATCCAGCAGTAATGAACACAGTAGGCGAAAATGTCTTGCAGACAAGGTCAACAGCTTTCTGAAATCTCCCTTCTGTCAGGAGGAAAGGCATGTTGTTATCCTTCCTACAGCTACCGCTAACATACATTCATTCCTACTGGCAGTGCCTGGTTGCAGCTGTGTTGAGCTGCAGGGCCACACAGGCTCTACTGTGAGACCAGCAAATGGCTGAGGCCTTTCTCCTTCCTGCCTATGGTGTTCCCCCTAAGCCGGGCACCTAGTTACTACTTCATATAACGACCTTTACAATGTAAACCCAGCAAGCCAGCGCCATGTGAACTGAGAAACTATCTGCTAAGCTCACAGATGCCAAACAAACTTCGCCAACACTCCTCTCTCCCATTATTGATTGAACAGTGTCCTGGCCTTGGTTGTGGGGGGCCCTCAAGTACTGTTAGATTTAATGTCTGACAATTACTTATATTTGTTTGATTCCATTTTCCTGCTACTCTGAGGGGCTGTCACGCCACAGCTCCCCGTGGAGGGTGACGATCCTTTGAAAGGGCTGCCAAAGAATAAATTGTAAACCCCAACCCCCGGCTCCTTCTGGGCCTGCTGCTCCCGGCTGCGCGGAGAGGGAGTGAAATGCCAGGGAGGCTAGAGGCTACCGGGTTTGGGGAAAACCTCACCTATGGATGCTGGGCTCTGCTAACACCCAGGCTAGACATGACTCCGGTTTTATAAAGCTTTGTTTCCTCAAGCAGCACATTACTGGGCACGCAAAACGCCGGGCTCCGTGAGGAAGGGCTGAGGCAACAGCGCTTGGGAGCCGA
>NW_010528054.1:0-30118 GCF_000687285.1 Phaethon lepturus
TCAGGCGGGGCCGCGCTTCATGGGTTGTGGGGCTGCGGGCCGTGCCGGGTGTTTCCCGAGCGGCCGGGCAGAGGCTGAGAAAAACTCCCCCGAGGCGGGGGAGGGGGCTTCTTGTGGAGCCGGATCCCGTCAGAAAGGAGCAGCGCGTCGTCTGGGAAGCTTATCTTACCGCCGGCTGAGAGATAGGGGCAGAAACCGAGTAGTTGCCAAGGAAGCGTTATGATAAAGGATTCTTTAACACACAGCAGCGACGATAGCTAATCGCTGGAAACTTAGAGCGGGTCAAGATCGATCCAGAAGTGCAGATACCCAGCGAGAGTAGTCAAGCTTGAGAACCGCGGTGGTGAGGGTTAGAGACGTCTATCAAAACTGAAGGTATTTAAGTCAGCTGAATATCCTCCAGACATTAAATTCTAGTCTAACGAGAAGTTGTAGATTTGATTCAGGAAGTGCACAGATAGATTGTATAGCTTGTATATAGGAGGCCTGATTAGATCTTTATAAATCACCCTTTTATATCCTCTAAATTTAATTTGGAAGAGCTGTGTGGCTAGTATAACCCCCCAGTTTGTTAGTCACTGCAAATAAAGCACCAGCTGTAAAGTTAACTTGTTGTGTTAGCTATTTTTATTTTCTGTACATCTGTACTATCATTCCCGTATGATTTTAAGACTGCTGCTTTACACTTCTTTTTGGAAACAGTCATATAGAATAGTGCCTCTCTCGGGTCAAATAAAGAGTTGGGGGTCTGGGAACATACTTTCAGGAACACTGAACTCTTTTTCTCTGTTATCTGTACGCCCCACCCCGAAGTTATCCATACGATCAGAAGAAAAAGAGACTCCTGTTAGCAGAACCTCATGGGTGCCTTCAAGAGCCATAAACATCTCTCCCTTGGAATATGGACGGAGTCTAGCCTGCTCCAACCACCTCCACCAAGGAAACACACTCCACTTAGTTCATGCTTTCTGGAAATTAATCTTCATTTGTTCACTGTTCAGAATGGAAAAGCAGGCCGAAGAGATATACATAAACTTGTGTATGATTCAAGCACCAAAAACGGGGGGTTAGTTGCCAAGTGATGGCACAGAGCAATTGCAGCACATCTCACATCTGACAAGAAGACACTGCTAGACATAGATCTGCCCAATCAAAAACATCCCACAACACAGTACATGTTAGTTATTAATAATTAGCAAATCATGTCTGAACTCTTTTTTTTTTGTAAGAACTGTTGTTGTAAGGCTAAAACATTAGTGTCACTTCACCTGCCCGGTGCTGAACCCTGTTAAGCCAGATGTGTTGACATACCTGATAGCATACTTCTGTCCTTGTTCAAAGCCCACTCGACAAGATGTGCAGGTGCTCCGTGCCCGGGGGGTCCAGCCACGTTGAACTCACGCGTTGTCTTAAAACTAACTGAGCAAAAAACATACTGCTTCGTTCCAAAAGGAATGGGTTTCCTCACCAGCTCAGTGCATGGCTGCAAGACACATGGTGCCAAGAAAGAGGGGGATGCTGAGGGCAGCAGCGGTGCCCAGGGACTGAGCGAGGGCAGGGTCATTTCTTCCACCAGCAGTGCTGGCTTAAAGCATTTGTGTAACTGCGGGTGCAGTGTCACAAGCAGATTAGGCTGACCAAAGGATGTGCTTTACCATCACGCCTGTTCGCTCTAAGGGTGAAATGCTGCAGAAAAGCGCTGTTCCTTTACCTCTCTCTTCTGCTGACCTGCCTGAGGTCACAGGTTCCCACTGTCCTTCCAGCCTTCCCCCCGCCCTGTGCATCATACCCCATAACCATGAGGGCAGAGAAGATGTTGTTTCACCTGACTAATCTGATGGAAAAATTGGGGGATGCATGAGGGGGCGAGGCCAGCTTTCTGCTGAATCGGCCAACTCGACCTTAACTCACTTTGCAGCCCGAGACTGCTAAAGCTGATGCACGACAGTGTTGATCTTGCCTGTTCGGTTCTTGGCCTGACCAGGTTCCTGAACTGCCTCTTCCCAGCTGCTGGAAGGCAATGCTGTTGCAAAGGCCAAGGTAGGATTACATGGGTAGAAGTATCGGGGAGAGCACACGCGTACTGACCTGTACTAAAGCAGTACACTGTGCTGCAGAAAGAAGGCATTGAAGACAATCTGAAAAAGCACTTCTGCATTATTTAAGACATGAAGAGCTGGTCTCTCTATTAACTCTTACCAGCCAGGTTTACAGCATTACAGCTACAACAAAAGGTACAGTACAAACCACACAGTATTTTTCAGCCTGTAGCATTTAAGTCCTTCAAGATCTTTGCACTGCTGGTGAGGGGTCTGGGAAAACGAGCAAGACTTGTTGCCCATAGACTTGCACTTGCCATGTGCACATCTGCCACATGTACCAGATAGTGCTTATTGGCCCTTCAAAAAATAGAAGAATACTGCCACATATCCACAGGCAGCACGGTGCTGCCAGCAGAGGTGTCAGACGCGGTACTGTTCGGGCGGTACGGCTGTCCCTCTTGCTGACTCATCCGCAGCGAGTTGTTTTCCTGAGCAGGCTCAAGCATCAGCAGCACTGGACTCAACTTACATCATACAGCCTCAAATAAAAGAGTCAATGCGAATGTATTCATTTACAAATTGTTTTAGTTTGGCTTTAGTAGGTATCAGAAAAATAATACTGTACGATTATTTTTATGCAACGGACCTCTTTGCCTGGCATTAGCATTCCTTGATGATCAGACCATTTACAGCTACCTGCAAGAAGCACAGTACTGGGTTGGTGTCACAAATCTGGCATCAGGACATTTATCTTTTCCTTTACATGGGGTGCACTCATTCCACATAAGCGGTTCCAAGTCAATTTTCTTACCTATGAACTGAGAATGGTGGTATCAAAATAGATCTTTTCCTCTTGGCCTGCCAGAACCGTTCTATCCTGGCAGCCTGTTGGCTGAGCAGGACTTGCTTCCCTACCATCATCATTCGTTTTCATCTCACGTAGACCTTTCACTCTTTTTCTCGGGCAAAGTTCTGATTCCTCTCAATAAAACAATGCCAGTATGTGACTTCTCTGCTGCTTTTCCTGTGGGCCTTTTAAAAGGGGAGTCTTAGTGTTGAAACTTCCTTGTCAGGTGCCAGCAAAGTCAAAGGCCAGTCCCTGACCGGTCATACCAGACTCAGAGCGGCGGGAGGCTGTGCATAGACAAATACAAATTATCTGTACAAAATACCCCAAGAGCAGCCCTAAAAGTGCTGCTGTGTCTCTCACTGGCATCCGGGACCCTGCTGGCGGTGGTACAAGTGAGTTAATGCGCACGTAGCATTACTACTGAAAAGCTCATGAGGGATTTTTCTTTGAAGTAGTGAACTTAAATGCCTTTTTAAAATGAGGTGATGGCTTATCTTAACTTCAGGTGTGTATAAGAGCATTAATAATATCTCATGTCTTATGCGTAGTATTACTGAAGTTGGTCAGTGGAGGTAAGGTTATGTCAAAAGTACTATTAGAAACTTTATTTTTGTCCCGGCTGCAATCATATTCTTCCCAGGAGGGAGGTGCTTTTTTGATTTTTATTGATTCATGTAAGGAAGGAGAACTTTCCCAATGATTTGCACATAGTATGTAGAAACAATCTTAAATGTATATATAGCTGAGAAACATTTGATGGAACAGCTACATGGAGGAAAAACAAAAAATGTATTCTGGTCTACTTTCATCTCCCTCCACAACCAAACAAAAACACATCTGAGGTTTATTTGAGCTGAAAAAAATAAAAATTAAGAGAACTGCAGCAGCAGGTGGGGAAAAGGCAGAGCAGCTGGAACAGGCTGTTACTAAATGTTCCCAGATTTTATACACTCTATTAAACTGAGAGGCCACTTTGGCTTTAAGTTTGAAAGACATTGACTTTATGCTCAGGGGAGCATTGGCAAATTTTTATACCCGATTGAGACTAAATGTAAATCTAGCTTCATGGGTCAAGCTGGTTAATAACAGTTTCAATTAAACATGACCAAAGGTGCAATGGGTGCTTTAGCCAAAAGGAACTCAACCAACCAACTTTCTCATTTAATGTTACAACGCTCTTTGGGGAGCTTTGGGTTTGTTTTTCCAAAATCCTTTTCCAAGTAAAGCTGATTCTTTTAACTGCAACATTTGAGACTTCCTAAGCATCATCTGCCTTCTAGATGTATGTTCTCTGCAAGTTGCTTCTATACTAATGCCAGCGTCACTAGAGCTGCGGAGATTGTTTTTAGCTGCTCTTTAATGACATCTTCATCCTTAGTAGCAGGAGAAGGAAAAGTGCCGCGAACAGAAGTTAGAACTTTTGAACTAATTTTAGAGCTAAAAACAGACCCAGGAGAGCAACACAAAGAAAGGATAAAGAAAAAAGACTTGAACCAGGGCAAGTTCAAAGTAATGAGGAGGGCTGAGAAACATAAGAAAAATATTTTAAAGCATTTAATGTTTTAATTATTATTATATACAGGAGAAAATTAATCTAGGGAGAAGCTTTGTAATATTAGAATATCAAAATTTTACTTCCTTTAAATCACATTTGATTTTTAAAAGGCACATTTTCAGCAGTACTCCCATGGTTAGGGTGTGGCTGGCATTTAGTTGGAAAAATAAATAAGCACGAATGTTAGCACAGTGTAAATTAAAGCACAACATCATCACTGAAGCCTAGAACAGACAGCTTGTGAGGCCACACCTGGTACATCTCTCCTTATTCACCCTGTAATAAAACCCTTCAATAAGTTTACATAGAATAGACCCTTCATTTTTCTGTCCTGCCGTGGCAGACCTTTCACATCACTGGCCTTCAGGTCAGGTGCAAAACTCCGTCCATGCAAAAAGCTTTCAAGGTCAGAACTTACGTGCACGTCAGCCCTGCAATACAAGAACCAACTGTGCCAAGATTGTACACAGATGGAGTTAATATGAAGTGGTTGTTAAAAAGGCAGAAAAAGTGGTAACTGAAAGAAGGGTTAGATGCTTTTCCCTGGTTTTATATATCCAGAGATTTAATATTCTGAACAGTTATTATTACTGTTACTTCCATACAAATCAACTTCAGTAGAGTTTTGTGCAAGTAAAATTACATTAAAAATGGTATCTCTCAGATCATATGCCCATTTAGGGCCATGTCACGAACCTGAGAGACTGGATTACACATTTCCCTGGTAATTAGATGCTGTGAGGAAGGAGGTATAGGTGAGGGATAGTAACAACCGTCCTGTAATTAAGATACAGGAATAGAAGTCCTAAAGGAATAGATTTTGGGGTTGGCTATGCTACAAGACTTATTATCTACGCTGAGCCCGCTGAACTTGATCCTTTCAGTTCATCCAGTTTTAAAGTGAGCTCAAATGCTACCTCCTCTAGAAGTTTTAGTAGCATTTGTTATTTGGTATTTTGGTACTTTGAATATTTATAGGAAAAGAACTACGAGCTCTCCTATTTAAGAGGTGGTAATCATGGTCATCTCAAACACTCCCCTGCTAGAAAAAAAAACCCTTCTTGACTTCAAGGAGTTGACTATTTAGTAAGAAGTTATTGCAACATCATGTGATTTGCTTGCCGCTAATTTAACGTTCCAAACAACTCCTTAATGCTTCATGATGTAGATAATTTAGGTTGTGCTCAGATGTCCATTATGTAAATTCTACCTCAGAATATATTTTAAGAATAATGTAAACACAGGAATATAAAATTTAATTAATTTCATCATCATCTAGGTTAAAAGACATTCAGATGAGTAATTTTGCTAAATGACATTGCTGTTTAGATGAGAAAGATGAGCCAAAAGACATCTTAAGTTTCAAAGACCTGGCCCATCAAGTTTCCACCTGAAGTTAAGCTTTAGTCTCTGGCTTCTGTGTGAAGTCCCTTAGGATTGATTTCTACCCACCTGACTTCTGTGCCCACACTGCCTTCCTGTAGCGTGGAAGCCTGTGTGGAAGAGGCTGTCCAGCAGATGTCCCCAAGTTCAAAACAATCATCTTAAAGCATCAGAAATCTTGACAGCCCTTCTGGACTTTCTAAAGCATAAAGCACCAGAGGCCATGAATACTCTCACTGCTTATTTACATTCTTGTAAAAACTGAAGTTCTGAACTAGGGAAAGCTTGACTGCTAACACAGAACACCACTATTGTAGAAAAATTGCTGGATATCTTTTTATGATACGCTACCTATTAACAGTCCCTTGTTATTTTCAAAAGCACTCATTTTTTTCCCCTAGAAGAGCAATCCTCCCACAAATATCACCTGTAACACTTTTTCTTGGAAATTTAGATAGAAAAGGCAAGACTTTTTCCAAAACTATTACCAATTATTTTGACTTGCATATTACCAAACTCAAAAACTGCATTTTTTGGGCATACCAAATACTGCCTTTACAATTCTCCACAAACTACTGTAAAGCTAAGGAGCTTGCAGTAGGTTGTATATGCGAGAGGCTGACTGTGGTGAAGAAGAGTTGGGTTAGTAAGAGGTATAGGAGTCAGACTATGTGTTCTAGCTGTGCCTTTCCTCCCTACAAACACCAGAAATTTAACTTCACCTAATTCTCCATAAAACAGACTAGCCTAGCACATAGGAGCAAGATGAATTGGAAGAGAGAGCCTAAACAAATGCAGGTTTGTTTGTAACCCTTCTGCCTGCATGTGGAGGTATGAAGGGATTACCTAGCATGTCACCATCTGTACCTCCTACCTTTAATTCTGGAGATCTTAGCGATGTAAACCTACAAGGTTGTAAGCTTACTGTACTTTTACTAACCTACCAGCTTGCAATGATGCTTCTGAGCGGGTGGGCTATAAGGTGCTGGGAGATGGGAAGGTCCACTTTTCCCAAGGAAGCTCCTGAAGAACACTGTTGGAGAGTTGACTTTCTTGCTCAGACATTCCTGTTCCTCTGAGATGCTCTTTTTATTAGGGTTGTACTTGTGTTTTATGTCCATAGATAAAATGAATGCTTCAGTCCTCAACCCTGCACTCAGGAAACTTTAAAGTAAATGGAAAATGGGTAATTTCCACTCCCAGCCACACTGTCTGATGACCAGAATGCCAAATTTCTGATAGCATTGTTTACATGAAGATTTACTTCTTAAGGGGGCTGAAAACTAATTTTTCTAACTTCATGGTTAGAAGACTCAAGCAAACTACAAACACACACATTAAAACACACATCCAAGAAGTTAAAGATGACTGCACAAAATTAGGTGAACTGGCATTGAAAATTTATCCTCTTCAGAAATATATACATTTATATAAAAAAGGAAATTAACACAAACATTTACATATTTGCAAATCTTGTATTACACAGGTAAAGACAGTGTTATGTTTTATAAGTATTGGATTGCATAAGTATTTTTACAGTTTAAAAATCTTAAGAGCATATGGTTGCAAAAAAAAAAAAATTAAATATCTGTATAGGGCCCCAAAGATCACATACTGTATGACTGACATGACACAACAAAGTCAATTATTCCGAGACAAAGAAAAATGTACTCTGTAAATAGTATTTGTAAATACTGCAAGAAACTAGAACTTGCTCTGATGTGTATATATATCTATATGCTGAAAATATTTTTTTTAATGCTTTGTTGGCTGAGTCTTCTTTACAGAGTGGATGATATCAGGGTAGTGAACCACAGGGATACTATTTTAAAATAAAAGGAATTAGAAACTTAAAATATCCAGTATTCAACAGAATCTGAAAATTAAGTACTGCATATTCTTTAGTTTACGCACATAAAACCTATTACACCAGGAACAGAGATCAGAAGACTGATACTGTGTATGTCAGTGTTTCGTGCAAAAGGCAGAGCTCGAGTTTCTTGCCTCAATTCTTATGTATGGTCCTAATATTACATCTCTTTATTAAGGAAATTTCTTTAGGCATTAAATCCTGGTTTATTCTTTTTATAAACAGAAAATTCTTCTTCTTGTTTATGTTTTGAAAGTTGTGACCATCTAACTGTGGCAAGGTTAAAACTGACATGTATAAACTTTAAAAGGGTAACAAAGTTTATGGATACAGATTCAGTCTGATATAAACTAGATAACTTCTCCTGTTTCAGGAGTGACAGCAATTTTTAAAATTATTATTACAACTCTCATATACTTTATTAGAGATTAAGACCATTATGACAGTACTTTTGAATGAACAAAGTCACTTAACAGGTTGTAAAAAGAAATTTCTCCTCTTTATTAAAATTTAGGAACAGGGTAATTGTGGCATAAAGATCAAGCCCTTGGTTTTAGGATACCTGTCCCCAAATATTAGGGAATCAATATTACAGGCACCCTGCTAATGCCTATCACTGATAGTCTGATAGTGCTGGTAGTACGTTAAAAAGGACCAAATGCCATGGGCTGACAACCCGATCCTAAGAGACTGACCACACAGATTTATGGAGTGAGAGTAGCATCACACTCCTGGTTTCCTTTTTTTGCTTGTTTTGTTTTAAAGAACCTTTGATGATGACAATGCAAGAGAAAACTGCTGGTCAGAATTGGGAGATATTCAAAAGACTCCCTCCCTTCCCACTTAATCTTAAATGGTCCTTTTTCTTTTCTCATATTCATTAAAATACTAGTGGCACATGCCCTTCCAGTTCAGAACTGAGGAATGGGACTCCCATGAAAGCCAAACATTATTCAACAGCTATGAGAAGTGCACGTCATTAATATGTCAGATGCCATAACCACATCAGTTGGATAGTACCCCGATATTGATTACTGCAGACATTATAATCAGAAGTTACATTTACATATGAGGTGGCTTAAAAAAAAAAAGCCACATTTCCTGATCATCTTTACCTATAGTAAACCAAATTATTTGCACAGAAGTCTTCATTATTTACATGTCAACTATACAAGTAATACAAAACTTAGTTAAGCACCAGTGCTGACTTAAGGACTAATACCTTCAAGTCAGAGTATTAGTATTCCCTGTCACAAGTTAATTCTGATATACTTTCAGAAGTTTCCCTTTTCTGTATTGGTTGTATTCAAACCACTTCTCTGTTCGTGTCCATCTTCAACATTCCAAGGAGATTAGTAATAGCAGCAGTTTTATAAAAGGTATAGGTATCATGGACAGCTTTCACAGCATAATCAGTTCAGATCTTTTTAAAAGAAACGACAATAAAATCCACTGATCTGGATTGTAAGGTTTTATCAAGAGTTCATTACATGGAGTCTATATACAATTCATGTAAGAATAAATGGTTGAAACAGACTTGGTTTCTGTGTGCAAACAATGGGATGTCCAATAGTGGCAGGAGTCCACATGTAATTCAAGGGCAGTAGGGAACTGATTTGTCCTAAGCGTCAGTGAATTATGCCAGTCATGTCACCTTGGTTTAGAGTAACCGTAAGGACACCGAAGAATCAGGCTGTCATGACTAGGTAAGACATGAGTGCTATAGTATTCGACCAAACTTCCCATGTTCAAAAACATGATGTCAGAATCCAGGTAAAACTTGCAATCCTGTTGTAGAACAAAAAACCCATGTGTAATCATTGACAGTAATTTTTCCAACTCTGTTTAAAAAAAAACCCAAAACATCATCATGACGACTAAGAAGTTCTTTCAAACAATCTACTGCTTTGCAAACTGGTCACCTACACAAATAAGTCCCAGTTAAACTCAGGAATTTAATATTCCTTCCTTTAGGATTTGACTGGAGCTGAAATTTAGATGTGAACATTTCAGCTAGTTTATCTTTTGCGCCATACAGCAACTAGACAGCCCAGATCCGAGTCCTTGAACTCTCATCCTAGACCAGGGATTCGTAAATCAGCTTACTTTTACTTCTAGGAATGGGAAGAAGTTTAGACTTTGACTTCGTATTTCCAATATATACCTATACACATGCATACTTTATACATGTAGATATACATGAAATTCATATATGTCTACATGCACATATTTACACATGCACACATAGTGTGGCTACCAACCTTTTCAAAGATCCTGTAGTTTCTCACTTTTTCTGCAGATTCATCCCATACGACCAATACCTTGAAGAAAAATGCAACATATTCAGTCTATGCTAATAAGCACTTCTAAGCCAATGTATTATTAAGGAAATAGTTACAATCCAGCCTTAAAAAAAAAAAAAAAAAAAAAAAATCACTGAAGTTAGCATAGTGATTGTCTCAGATTTTCTTGCTTTAAGGAAAGAGCACATCTAAATTGTTGTTAAGTACTTTATCATATATAAGATACAGCATCTCTAAATGAAAAAGGTTGCAGGTTACCTTCCCAGGCTTAGTAGATGAGTTCCTAATACAGTACAATCCATTTTGTGGTTGTCCCCGTGGGCTACTAGCTTTAAACGTCCTAGAAACAATAAAGCAATTACATGTTAGCATTTTCTGTGTCAGATAAGAATTTTATGAATCTAGGCATTTTACTTATTACAAATCTCTGTTTCAGTTGTAATAATCCATAGTACGTGATAGCTGAAAGAATTTCACTGAACTGGCATCTGAACCAGCAACGCAGCACGGAAGAAGAGCTGGCTTTCTGTCCCATCTAGCATCCTGGTAGAACAACCTTCTCCACATGGAGAAAAATTACTCTGCAAGTAGTATGCATTTTCAATTGACACATGAGCACTGAACTAACTCCCCTAAAAAGTGGCTTCCATATTAAAGGAATTTAAATACTTTTATTGTATTTTTAAACACAAATTTTACATATCAAAATTATCTCTACTGTTCAGTGCAGGGGTTCTGTAGGACTTCTAAGCAACTATTTTAAAGTCACATTCTACCTTTCAACTTCAAAGGATTCAGAGGTATTAAGAAATATTGAAGCAGGCAGCCCAACCTGTAAAAAATACGAAGAAAATAAATCACCATGTAAGTCAATGACAACTGAAAATGCTACTGACTTGTTACGCAAATAAGCCTCAGACAGCAGTATCTGAAATTATTAATGGTAATTTAATCTTTACTTTATGCTTCTTCCTCCTTTACATCCAATATTAGAATCCAGAATTTAATCAAGGCATTCCTTAAAGCTCAAAAAAAAAAAAAAGAGAGAAAAAAAAGAAAATAAAATCACAGTTTACTGTTTTCAGGAAATTCTTTTTTTTCCTGAAACATGCATTTAAAGCATTTCCAAAAGTATACACTATATAAGTATACCAATAAGTATACAAATAAGCAAGAAAAGTACTCTTTGAGAACGGATCATCTGCTTGACCTTACTTTTTCATAGTCATCGTCAGAATCATCATCAGGTTGGTTTGGCTTGGAGGGCAGTGCTGGTTTTTCAAATGAGAAGCTTCTAAAACTCTGTCCATCTGGTGGTGATCTCCTGTCAGAAACAGAACAAAAACTGAAGGACATCTCCTCAGGAAAACCAAACAAATATACATAAAACACTGAAGGGATAATAACACTAGAACTGAAGAGCAAGTTTCAGTTTAGCCCCCGAATCACAGATTAATTTAGGTTGGAAAAGACCTCCAGAGATCATTTAGTCCAAGTTCCTGCACAGAGCATGTCCAACTAGATCAGGTAGCTCAGGTAGCCGTCTCCAGTCACGTTCGGAGTACCTCCAAGGATGTAATTTCCCAGGTTCTGACTTCTGCCTGTTGCCTCTTATCCTATCACTGCAGACCTCTGAGGTCTTGCTCTTTCTTCTCCACACCCACCCATTAAGTAGTTGTAGACAGCAGGGATCTCCCATTAGCCTTCCTAAAGGTTGAATGAATCCAGTTCTCTCGGCCTCTTCTCACGTATCACGTGCTACAGCCCAAACATCTTGGTGGCCTGCCACTGGACTCACTCCAGTATGTCAGTGTCTGTCTTGTAGTGTCTTTAAAGAGTTTATTACTTGTTCTTCAGAGCTGCTAAGCAAGCCAATGGATATTTTTTCATCTGACTCACCACCATAACTAGTTCCACATCCCTTACTAAAGCTGGTCTTAATATAAAATGAAACACGTCTCCTATCTCCACAGAAGCCTAAAGTTGTTTTTGCAGTTCACAGGTTGTGACAAAAAGGCTTCTTATTCACTGTGATCAAAGGCTATTCTTCAAGTCACACCTGAAAACAAATTAATAACAAAGTTTTGGTGTATTTTTTTTAAATTTGGTTTATCTACTATTTCTTTCTGAAGTATTTCAGAAGCTAAACTCATTGCAAAATTTTCAAACAACAAATACAGAGGCAAAAAAGCACAACACTGAGGAAAGAGAGGGATGGCGAAGGGAAGAGAAACAGATGTTAAATGTGAATCTGAGAAATATGTTTGTCAACTAGTTAACTTATGCACAATGAAGAATTTAGTAGTGTATTGTATTTTCATACTTACTGTATCTGGGGACATGAAGACTTCTCTGGTCTAGGCTTGATTCCAGGGGGCTGGTGGCTTGGCACAGGCGGCTTTGGGAGCACTGGTGGCACAAACAGTCCGGGTTTACCATGTTCTCTTGGCACTCTGGGCTCTACTGGTTTTTCAATAAACTGTGACAGCTTGGGTTTGCTGCTTGGTAGTGGAGGAGGAGTTCGCGGTGAAAGGTTTAAGGTTTTTAGCTTCTCGCATCCTTCTGGAGTAGCAAGAACTTGAGCTAGCGGCAGAGGCTCTGGAGGCAACGAGCAAGACTCTTTGACACACACAGGCTTTTTACAAAGAGGTAGAGGGGGTACAGGGGGCAGCTGTTCACTTGGTCTCCGGCTTGAGGATTGAATCTTTAGATTAGGTTCAGCTCGGCACTGTAACTGGGGTTCTCTCACATTTAAGAGTTCCTCTAGTTTGATATCAGGTAAGCTTCTTTTAGGAGGTGGTGGTGGTACCGGCACAGAGGATTTGCCAGCAAAGGAATTTGCCCGTGATTCTGAGTAGGCAGCTTTTCTGACATGAGGAACTGGTGGAGGCGGGTAGGCTGGGGGCAGGACCATATCTACAGAAAGAAAACATCCAAAAACCATGACACACTGAGGAGAAATACAGTATGTCAAGAAATGAGACTTTTCCAATTTATTTTCTATGTGATTTAAGATATTTCATTGGCATCTGCTCTCATAGTACGCAAAATGCTAGATAAGCATTTACCTTCCAGCACAATTCTGAATGTTATGTGTAGTAAAGTCCTGCAATTTTTATTCAGGCATGGCTTATCATGACTTAGCAAAGTTTTCCCTTTGCTAAAAATAAAGAAAAAGAAACTACATTAAAAGCATTACCCCTCCTCCAGACTGATGACCAGATATAGGTCTTCGCAGGGCAGGAGTCCTGCAAGAAAACATGCCCTTAAAGGCATGTAACACTCTCTGTAAATTGTTACTGCTGTTACTAGTGACATTGTCCCTAAATACCTCTCAAGATTAGATACCTGTGAAATACTTCAGTTATTTTACCACATGCAATGCTTTAGGTATGACCAAGCCAAAATAATAATCTAGTATGCTCCATGAATACTGCCTTCATTTGAGGCCTTTCATGGGGCCTTTTGTGAAGGGAATGAAAGAAATCACATACCATCTTTCACTATGTCAGAAGTATCTGGCTGCAAGTAAGACTCATCCTCTTCCTCCTGGTCGTAATCTGCAGATAAAAGTCAATGTGTTAGACTCTGATAAGTACTCCTGGAACCAAGAAAGAGTACTGAGTACTTATTGCTTTTCAATAAACAAATATTTTTCAGTTAATTTTTTTTAAAGAGGTGAAAAATTAAAAATGTTGGTCCACCTCTCTGCTATTTAGAATAGGTTTTTCCTTGAATTTTGATGTCAATTAAGAAAGCCATCACTTACAGCAGTGGGAGATGAACTACACTGCATTTTTTCTATCTTTTTCTGGTGACACTTTCTAGTGTTATAGACTTCCTGAGAAAAATTCAAATCAGTTGCAGACACACAACTTTTTTTAAGCTCTGAAAATCTCATTCTTAGCATAGCCTTTTTTATTCAAAGTTTTTATTCAAAGTGAATAAAAGTTTGATATCTGTTCATTGCTATGTATGAACACTGTGCATACATAGTCATTCATACAGAACATGAATGCACTGGTAAAACCAGTTGGAAAAAAAAATAATCCCTAAAACCTAATCCTAACACAGAAACATTTATGGTTTTGCAATATGGAAGCCTAAGCAAACCTAGTGATCTGTAAAACAATTAATTCTTTTGCCTTGCTCTGGCAACAAAAAAAATGCACCACAATAAATGGCTTAAGAGTTTTCAATGTTGCCTGTAACTAAAAGTCAGAATAATTAAGACATGAAAAACATGCTACTTCTAGGCAGTAATTTCTCATCATTGACTATGATAGGAACCTCAAGGATAACATGCAGTATTTACCCAGAGAAATACACTACAAAAAAACCAACCCCAAAACAACAACCAACGCAAAAAGGTAAGAGTATCTGATAAAAATCAGTTAGCTCTTCTACTTCCCTAATTTAAATGCCTACTAGGCCTCTTAACATAATCCGTATTGCATACAACCCTTCCCTCCCATAAATGTAGAAGTACTAAACTTCAATCCTACATGAAATGATGATGAGTCTCTTTTCCTCTGCTTTGCAGCACTTGAACCGGATTTCCTAAAAAGACTCACTCCTGCCTTTTTGTCCTAGTCAGGAAAAATAGTCAGGAATTTCCTTTCAGGAAATGAGAGTACTTGCTCCAATCAACCCTTAGCAATCTGAAAGGGCAGGTGAGAAAAGGCATAGTACAGGAACTGTGCTGAACCTTGAGGTGAGGTTTCTCATGTTGGATTTAACTAACACACGTCTTGACTGGGAAGTCAGTTGCTGAAATACGCTGTGAATGCCTGACAGGCTTTCTGTAACATCCTCACTTCTAACTGAAAAATAGACACACTCAGTCTGAACTGTTTACTGTGAAATAACTATAGAAATGAACAGATATCAAACTTTGAATAAAAAAGGCTATGCTAAGAATGAGCTTTTCGGACCCTAAAAAAAGTTACTCAGTTTGAAAGTCATTGGAGAATGTTATCCTATACATTTCACATAGGCCCATCCCGTGCCTCATGTAAGGTCTTCCTGAACTGGAGGGATGATCAATTCTGTTTCATACTAAACAGCCTACAACACAGATGCAAAAACAACCCAATGTGAGTGACTGCTTGTGTTGCAGGACAAGTGAATTTATTTCGTGGTCTAGATAGGAGGTAAACTAGCCCCACAATCTTTTACTGCATTGTCTCCACGTGTTTTCAGAACATACTTTTACATGACTAATAGCCTATTATTATAATTACGTTCAATTATCAACAATAATATTCAACTGCCATAATAGAGACCACTTTATATTTCTACACTATGACCTATAGACATACTCAAAAGTTTTATCTTTCTGCTAGATCTACAAACTCTCCAACATGCAATCTTAATAAAAATTTTAAATAGTGTTATCAGGGTATCAGGCACCTCCTTGAAAGATCTGAATTTCTTTAGTTACCATTTATTTTTTCTAATAGTTTACAGCACAGAATATCTGCTTCCAATTTAAAATTACAACTATACACTTTGTAAAAAAAAATTTAAAATGTGTAGTTGCAAATTGGATCAGTTTGCTTAAGCTATAGGAATAACACCTGCAGAATCCAGAAGAAATACATAAGCAAATAAATAAATCTTATTTATCAGTGTCTAAATTTATCACCTTCATTATCTGCTGAATGATGAGAATACTTGATATCAATGGGACGTTCCACTGAGCCATAGAAGCTGTCTGCATCAGAACCAGAGTCACTGCAAAAGAAAAGACAGAGCACCTTCTGCATCATTGTGCTATGGATCTTGGGACAGCAAACTTGTCTGTTAGCAGGACTGCAGCACTGGAAAGGAATGCTGGAAAAACAGTACCAATCTATTCCTATCTCTCAATTAACAGCCAGATATGTTGCTTCTGTTTTTTTAAAGTTTTTATTTGTTTTACACAAATCTGACATTTAAAGTTCTCTTAGTTGAAAGATTTCTTTTTGTCTTCGTATTCTTTAAACTATGTATTAGGAAGGCTTTTCATTCTTGGGCCGTACTGCACCTTTCTGTGCCAGTAAATTACTTGTAGGCACAAAGAGCCTAAAACACCACTGTCAAGAGCTAGTGCAAAAGTGACAAAAAGCAAATAAATGTTAAGGGTTTATACCTGAATTCTGTTATTGTTTCTTTCTTCTCATGGTAGTGATCAATTTCTGTCCTCAAGGATAGCATCCAATTCTAAATAAGAACAAAAATACAACATTCAACACATCCATCTTTAAGTCATTAAACAAAAATGCACAGTATCTGCTGTAAGAAGAGTAACTGTGGGAAGAACCTACATTGAAATAGTATTTATCCATGACTTTATATAGAGAGAACTTATCAGGCAAACGTTTTGGCCATCTAAAATGCTGTAAGAGCATATTAAAATATTAAACTTTCAGTTTGTGAATTTCAAGCTGTTATTTCTAAAGCCAGGTACTTATTCCTAGTATGTTTATGGGTGAGAGATTTCACTGAACCGTTTTCATACTTTATCAAAGGTGTAACAGAAATGTTTGTTCTTTGGCTAAAAATACAACAAGGAATATGGAGAAAACCATGCCATCTAGTATCTCACTTATAGCCATTCCCTAAATTACAACCTGAACTAATACTAACTTAATAGTTAAAACTTCAGACATGATTTTCAGAGGAGCCCAAAGAACTAGGTATACAAATTGCAGTGACAGCTGTGCATCCAGTTCATTTAGATGTTAGGGAAGTCCAGGATTCACTTTCTGCTTCAAGGAAAATTATATTGCAAAAGAAGAAGTTACCTTTCTTTCATCTTCAGAAGAAGCTGAGAAAAACCATGTCCTGTGCTTCTTGCTAATGTGAACTAACTTGAAAGGAAACACATTGCTTGATGTTGTCTCCTCAGCTGCCCTCATAACCCTGAGAAGCAGAACCACCAATACATAAAAAACTTGATCTATAAAGTTAATTCTGCTGTGCAAGACATAAAGCTCTGATAGAAAGCATTTATCTATCTATTTTTTTATTAAAAAAAATCCCCAAGCCCAGGAAAATGCCACAAAAATCCCCATATGTGCATTTATAGTACTTCTCCATTGAAGTGGTAGAAAGGACAATGCAAGAGCACTGACTGGAGAAAGAACAGTAGTTAAATCACCAGCCAGACTTAGAATGGATGTTTTGATCTGTTCAATATTTTTAACGAATTGCATTCATTCACAAGCTTTACACCACGGTAAGAAGTATTTAGGGTGCCTGTGATCCTTATTTCAGGAGGGCACAGGGGAGAAATCAAAACACAAGCTTTCTGTGAAAATAAAGGAGAACTAATATTAAAAGTTAACTTACTTTTTCCACTTTTCCCTTATAAACACTTTCTTGCACTTTACTATTTTGAAACAAGCATAACTCAACCTCTTTCACAAACTGCATTAGATATGATTAGATAATTACATATCTATTTTTTCCCCAGAGGAGCCTCAAACGAGAAAATTCCTCACACACACAAAGATTTGCTTGTAAATGCTTGCTATAAGGCTTTGGAACAAAGGAGACTAAAATCCCAAGACTGTAGGTAATCCAAAAGTAACATTTCTAAGATTTATTCAGCATAAGCCATAGAGAAATCTGGTTGAAGTTTTTACAATCATTACTGGGGCTTGCTTTCTTCTTAAACTTTAACTCAACAATTTCCTCACATGATAGTATTTCCACAAGTCCTTAATATTTAGTCCAGGGAAGCCTTAGAGTGACTGGCCTTCACACAACCTTATGCAACTGCTCAGTCTAACAAATTCTATAACTTCAAATTAGTTTTCAAAAATGCTTATGTCAGTGCAGAATACTAAGAAGACCTGATCCCAATTCCAATCAAGGTCTCTACAAGGCTTCCAGAATGCAGATATGTAAAAAGCTATGACAGTCCCTAGCATTTACAAATTCCATGGTATTTTTCACATTAATGCAATTACAGATGTCATGACCAAGTTACAGTATAGGTTGCTTATACAAATTAATCTTGAATTTTTAGTTAGCTACAATGTTTACAACTGCATTCCCATAAAATATTCCATTGTGGTCAGTTACAAAGCTTTCACATTCTAATGAAAGATATTTCCTTATTCCAAAAGTCTGAGAACATTATGCAGTAAAAGAATAACATACGTGTTTAAAAATACAATAAAATTGCAGTGGTTACGACCAGTAATGGGATATTTCTCTACATTCTCTCTCTCATTAGTCCTTTCTTTAGCACCAATTACAACAGCAATTTCCTGAAGTTAGGTTAGACTTCTATTAGTAGGCCTTGTATGTATGCTTCACTCCATCAGATTCTGATAGTACTGGTTAACTTGAAAGCCATGTATTTTTGTCTTCAACTTAAAAAGCAAATATTAAGATTTAGAACGTGTAGCACGAGTCAGACATTTTGCATGTGCATTCTCTCATTTATCACTCCTGTAGTTGATTCAGATTTGACACTAATTAGTGTTACTGAATGAGTAACTCCATAAATATTCCCTTTTGATTCCTTTCTATTTTTGTGACAATCATTGAAATCACTATTGAACAAAGATCGGTTGTCTGAAAGATTCCACATCTATCTGCATGTGCAGAGTCTGCATTAAGTCGGTAACAAGAGTGAGCCCATTGCAATTTTAACAGTGTTACTTGTTAATTTGCAAAAGATGAAGGCTATACACTTGCAAAACACAGGAAACATATATACAATTTGAAAGCAATACAGCTCTTGGAATCTGAGATCAGTGCTTAACCCAAACAACAGATGCAGCTGCATTTTACTTTGTTGGAAATTAAAACCATAACCCCCTGCATTAAGTAAAAGGAGCTTGGGTGTTAAATAAGTTCTTTGTCACTCACCTGTTGTAACCATTCAAAGAAAATGCACCCTGTGGAGATGCAGATGTGCTGCTCTTAAAATAGTAAATACATCCCTCATGGATAATCACAAATCTCAATGGCCCTGAAAAGATAAAGAAAAAAAGGGAGCAAAATATAAATCCAAGGGCAGTACATTAATTAAAACCTCTTAACTTGTTTAAGATTTCAGTAATCTTATTAATCATTACAGAAGAGAACAAACTAGTTAAGTGACAGCTTGTTGATGATCAGTCACATGGTAAAGCTGTCCATTCACAGAGTTTCAGGACTAAGGGTATTTGCTTCCCTCATTTGAGAGGCAGCTGATCTGATAACTTCAAAAGAAGCCTAAGGGACTGCAGGTCTGACCACCACCTGTGCTCCTTTAAGAGAGGAATACGGTAACGTAAGAACGCAACCTAGAACAAAATAGGAGGAAGGTAGCCACAGGCTACAAATACATATTTATGTCCATCCCAAAACCATGACGGTATCTCCCTCTCTTCTTTCACCTCAAGGACATAAAGCTGCCAATAAAATGATGGGTTTTTTCTTTTTTTAAAGGGGACCACACTTCTTCCTTTATCAAAGGCAGTAATCTTTGTCCTTAACTATGTAAGTATAGTTTAAACAGGGATAGCAAATGAACAGCATATAAAAAAACCCAAAACCTTAAGTCTTCTCCATGTAAATAGATTCTGATTTCAGAAGCAATTATTGTTTTTAAGTACAGCCTAATGTTGACAGTGAGAAAATTTCAATTTCACAACAGCAGTAGGAGATGAGGATGTTTTTCTAGTACAGAATAACTAACTGGTAAAAAAAGCCGAGTACTAACTTCTTTTAGAAAAGAATATTTGAAATTGATACATATCCCAGAAACCTGTTTCTGTCTTTAAAATCTTACTTGTGAAAGACAAGAGATTTAACCAAGTAAATCAGCCACAACATTTATCATCCAAGATTTACAGTTCCAAAACAATTAAAGGAAATTCTTCCAATATGGGTCTTTTTTACATATATTCCGGTAAAATTGTAATCCAGTACAGACAAACTAAGTGGAAGAACAGCTTCATTAAGGAGTCTGTTAACATGAAACATGTTAATGGCCCCAAAGGCAAGAGTTTAAAACATTTAATTTAGTTAATACTTCATTCAACTTACACTTCAAGATCTGCAGCTGGGTGCCTCCTTTTTTATGAAGATACCCTGATTTGGTCACTCCTCCAGGCATTGTCAAAAGGTTTTGTGCTCCAATTGCCTTCATAGGGACTGGCCAGACCTGCTCCTGCGAGGCCATCGTTCTGCAATTTAGAATAATTAAAAACAGTTAAAAACTTATATTTTACTTTAAGAAATAAGTACCAAGAAACAAAGCTTGGTTCCTTAAACAAGTTTTCCAAACAACTAACATGGTTCATCAGTCAAGTATGTAGCACAGACGGATGTTCATAGATTCCAGGAAGTTTGCAATGTATAAAAAAAACAAGGTGCAAAAAGTCCCGATTTATTTTTATACAGCTCTCAAAAGTGATTGACAGTTGTCGAAACAATGGAAGACTGCTTAGTAAATATTATTTAAGTATTTGCATTTTAAAAATACCCCATATAACACTGTGAGACTTACTCAGGCAGGTGGCTACAAAGAAAATCAGTTTCTTCTCCAAAGTTCTATGTCACACATTTATATACAGTGTAATTTTCTGTATAATGACAGAATCAACAGTCATATTTTAGTAACTGTAGTATCCAATACTACTTACTCCTTATATTTACATGTTTTATTCTGAATGAAAGCATTAATATTTAATCTCATACTGGATGTCATATGTGACAGCATCCTGTGCAAATGAAGTTCATCTCTGGTTGCTGCAGGCTGCTATTTAATTTATATATCGATTATTAATGCCACGCTCCACCTTGGCAGTTACCACTCTTTCTGCTGTCATCTTAAAGAGATTACCAAAAAAAATTAGTTTCTTAAGTAGCAGTTTTTTTCTGTTACCTGTTGAAGAAAGTAAGGTCTCATAGTGATACATCAGACAGAAGTAGACTAAAAATGCTACTGCATAACACAGAAAAGAAATCATGCGTGACTGAATGGGAAGTTTGACCTGGACATAAAAGGGTCTGTTATCCTCGGATACAGGGCTAGAGACCTTTGCTGGTAAAAGGACAACTAACGAAGTACCAATTAATTAGTTTCTGATAAAAGGAATGACAGTTTGGAACCGAAAAGCTTTCAGTGGAGGACTGAAATCAATGGATCCTGTTTGCTTCTCCTTTCCCCAAAAGGGACAGTAATGGAAGTCTATTGGAATGTAAATGGACATGTAGCTCAGGGCAGGAATCCAAGAGCCTACAGCACACCACACCTACCCCAGTGCTAGTCTCTCCAGCCTAAGATGGCAACTTGAAGCACCCATACTGGAAAGAATAAGCAAGTGATACAGTTTTCTTGAGGGATTAATTGCAATAGTAGAGTACATATCCATTGTATATACGTTACGAAAAACAGAAATGCAAGTCAGTTGATCTTTCTGTGGATCAACTTAGGAGTTAGATCTAACTGCTTGCCCTTTGCTGATGATGCACATGCGGGGAGGGGTAGAAGTTACTAGCAATTTTGACCAGGAGAGTTTAAACTCAGTTATATTTTCTAGGCAGTCTAGAAAACTTAATCACAGAAATCAGGTTTTAGTCCCCAGTGTTATAAAACAGATACAAGCAGAGAAGATAAGATCCAAGGCCCTGAAAAGGTTCTCACAGCAGACACTGCAAGGCACCATGGTTTCCCAAGCTTCCTCCAGGACCTTCCTGCTCACCAAAAGGTAAGTTACTTTTGCTGTATTCGGCTATATCCTTCCTTCTGCTGTTTCCTCCCTGTTCTTATATGATTGAGATCTTTCCAAGCTGAGTTATTCCTTCCTCCTTCACCTCCCAATGAAATTTCTAGCAACAGCAATGTGTTCACAGGACCAAGAAGGGTTTACACACAGATATTTTAAGCTTTTAAGAATTAAAATAAAAAGTAACAAAGGTTTACATGCTACTCTCCCCCAAAAAAATCCTTCAAATTGACTTTTCTGCAAGATGCAGAGAAATAAAGTGAGGGAAACAGAGTGTTAACCAGCTGGCTGCTGACACC
This sequence comes from Phaethon lepturus, assembly GCF_000687285.1. Taxonomy (NCBI): domain Eukaryota; kingdom Metazoa; phylum Chordata; class Aves; order Phaethontiformes; family Phaethontidae; genus Phaethon; species Phaethon lepturus. The sequence continues at coordinate 22,020 of NW_010528054.1, forward strand.
ATGCCACACTGCAGTACTGCTAAGAGTGATTTCCTTGAAATGAGGAATGGCAAGGCAAGTCCTGGGCTAAATTTTTCTTTTAAGAACAGGCAGATCAACATTCAAGCATTACTAATTAATTTATGATTAGTTATTTCAGTCTGTTTCTAGTTACATTCAGAAAAAGATTAAGTAAAAATGGAACCTTTTTATTCAGACCAATATACTCTGATGTCAGTTTTCATGAACTAACTCTTTACATTAGTCTCAATGCCATCTAACAGTTTCGACCTCATCATAAGTCTTCAAATCCTGTGTGCTTTTACTACAAAGAACAGAACAAGAAAGGACTTAGCACCTAGCCTTTGGTGTGAAACTGTTTCAGTGTTATGTACTTAGGTTGAAAACATATCAGAAGAGAGAGAGTTAAATGTCTCAGAGAGGTTATCCAAAACAACCAGTAACCTGAGACTTCTACGAAACCAATGACAAACACTGGGGACAAGGTTATCCCACTCTAGATAAATACAGAAAACAGAAATATTTGACTAGGTCACGTTGGCCTTCTGTACAGGAGTAGGCTATTTAGACTACTCACAAAAGCATGCCTGGATGGGGCATTTTCTCCTCCACCTGAAAAGCCAGAATATCAAGCAGACAGGAAAAAAAAAAAAAATCATGGAAGCACATGAGCAAGCAAGGGAAGAAAAAATAAATCCAGTTCTACAGTGTGATGACAGGATTTAACTGAGGGGAAAGGACAGCAGAGTATCAAGTTCTGCTTCCTCTAGTCATGATCATTTCTTGCTTTTGACTACTCGCTGTAAAACAGTCCTGAAAATAGAGACCAAACTTCAGAACTTCCCCATCCCAGCTAAGTGAATAAAAGGAGATGTGGCTGAACGCCACGCAAATACACAGTATATGAGCTAAAGAGCCCGCCTAATATACCTGGCTTAAGATTTAGAGGCCGCTATGCCTATTTTCTGGATCTCATTGTGGCCTAGAGCACTCCCCATCACATCTGTAAGCTCCTCAAGCACTTTCATTTGCAGACACATTGAGAGGACTTCGGTATTCTGAATTGAAGTGTTTGAGTTAGGCTTCTAAAATCCCAAGCAGATTTTTCTTTTTTTGACAGTACAAAACAACTCTCAAGGACACTAGATGCTATTTTGCATGAAGATGCTGAGAGAAACCTGCCAAAACAATGTTAACCACAGGTTCTTTATTGTAGGGGGTGGGAGGAATGAAATAAAATGAATGGTCTTAAAGATTTTTCTGGTCTTAGCATCTACAATATGGTTGCCTTTAGCTCACTGAAATGACTCCTTCCACTGTTGCTATTACTCTTACAATTTTTTTAATCTGTTACGTGAATTGCAAAGCAATGGTCAATTGCAAGCACCGAAGGCACTGTAGAGCCTGTTAGCTCTGTGATCATCAGGAACAAAAAGATATTTCCAAGTTGTTTCTTCTGCAGTTACATTCTTGCACTACAAGCCAAAGACCCCACAACACATTTTTGATCCCAGGTTCGTAAGCAGCCTCTCTTCCATGGAGCTGGCAATGAAGTTAACGGAAAGGGCCCACCAAGTACAATCAGAGCCAAGCCATGCTCTCTTTCTGACGCTGGTCCTCTGTTACAAAACAGAAGGGGACATTACTTGTGCATTGTTTTGTGCAAGCTTCTACTAATAGCCACACACTTTATTCTTCTTCCCTCTCACCAAGGGACTAAATGCATATTTTAAAATTAAGTTTTCCATCAAGCCCCAAAACCCATAAGTGGCTACTGAATCAACCTCCTCCCCCACTGAAACTGCACTGGACGGAACCCTCTGAACCAGAAGCGGACGGCAGCAGACAGTGAAAGGCTTTGCATCACTTTCTGTCTCAGATGATCCCCATAATTGTATGCCTGAGGGAGATGATAGACCTTAGAGTGTGGGAGGAGAAACGGTGGAACAGTTTATAGGATTTGCTTCATCATTCAACAGTGCTTTTGGAAAGACAGAACTCTTGAGCGCAACGCAGAACTTACACAATTACTATTGTAATTCCTTCCTAAAAATCAAACCAATTTGCAGTGTCTTGTTGATGTATCAATAAAGTCAGTCCAAGCCTACCACATGGTTATACTTCTCTCAAACACTATCACAATGAGTTGGTTTTTATTTTAAAGTACCATGAAAGTCATAACAGCATGAAAAAATGTGAAATTACGCACTTCATCATGCAACCTAGATAAGCCAGTCTGATGCAGAAGTGTCTTCTGAATCATAACAATAGTGTTACCAAGCTCAAACTCCAAATGGAGAGTAGATGTCTGTTATTGTGTATTTTGCAAATGTATACATCTGTGAAGTACTTTTAACCTATCGCCTCAGTCAGTGTATATAGAATAGACAGATTGGAGGCTAGGGCATAACTTTACAGGCTAAAAGTGCCTCCACGAGTAAAAATAAAATTCTGCCACATTAAACATCTGGATTGCATTATAGAAAAACACTTACCCCTTTTGACCTTAAGAGCTATTGGTGTTCAGCCCAATAAAAGCAAATACAAGCTCATTCAAATAAGGATTGCATCCTGGAAGAGTCATGAGTCCTCAGCTCTTGCTTAACTTCAGCAGAACATACGGCAGATGTGATCATCTCCACATCTTGCAGTATATAGGCATTACCCTCATCTCTGAAACTACAGCTGCCAAAAGTTGTATTAACAAGTTCTCACTTATTATAATAATATTTAAGGTCTGTCCTGGAGCCCAGTTTGGTCATGCTGAAAACAAATGAAAAAACAGCCTCCAAAGTTGCAGTACAAAAATTAAACCTGATCTGAATTTGTAACAAGAATTTCTATGCCAAGTATGTCTGAGAACTTTTAAACTCTGTAATATCTCATAACTTCTAGTCTTTAAATTCTGTTTTGAAAGTAAAAGCTAGCAAAGCAAGACACTAGTTTCCTTTGGAATATAACTTACATATAACATTACATATAAAACATAACTTACAGAAACTAGTGCATTCCTCATATAATGCAGAAGGAGACTGAAGTTTCAGTCTCTACAAAAGGCTTAACCAAAAATGAGGCAGCATTACATACAGCAAAACTGTAAAATAAAAGCTTCCCCAATACGCTCTCAGCAGCTCTGAACAAAAACTACTTCTCTGATTCAACCAGCTCAACGTTTACCATCTGTTCTTAAAACTGCTTTCTGCAAAACTTTCAGGTCTCTTTTCCATTTATTAACTATTCTCCAGTATTTCTGAAATACTCTTCCATATCTCTCCTACTTTTTTTGGTTACACATTCTATTTCTTAATACTTCTAACAGCCCCTTTCACAATAATCTCTCAGAAAGATTAATAGCAGAGTACAAACGCTCTGAAGTCAAATAAATCTTACAGGACAAAGGGAACAGAGAACTAACCCGACTGAGATACACTGTTGTAAGTAAGTTTACTCAGTTTAACTTGCTTCAACTTGCTTTTCTTTTCTGGCGAATGTTTTCAACCAACACTCACCTCACCTCTTCCCCCTTCAACTCTTTACCCTTGAATTTTTTGCATGAGTTAAAAGTATTTTACCCCAGATACAATACTCTTAGTTTTAGTCTGTCCTCTACCTAAAAGAGAAAAGATGACAGAAATACAAGCCACAAATATGCACTAACCTGGTGACCGCGCCCGATCGACACATAGTTTTTCTGCTGACAGTTTCACCAAATGATTGTTTCCTTTGTGATGACAAAGCCATTAATAACTTATGACCCTTCTCAGGCATGACAGGAACATCTCTGCACTTCTCCCCGTTTTGTGTATTACAAGCTTGAGAGTGACTGCGATAGCTGCTGTACGCTCAACACACAAAAGGAAAAGAAACCCTGCCCCAACTGCTTGTGCATCTGCACGGCACTGCGGCCAAAAGGGACGCCGAGGCAGTGACTTGTTTCCTTTGTTACTTCCTGCTTCCCCCAGTGTCAGTGGGCAGCACTATCTTTGTCAGATTTCCCAACTTCCCAGAGAGGTTATAAATCAAACCCTGCATACCTCAAACCTCCGTCAGATGGCGAGCCAGAAAGCAGAGGGGATTTTCCAGTGCTTGCTTGCTTTCTACTCACCTTTCAATCGGCTACTTTCCCTTGGAAGAAAAAGAGAGTAGACCTTTTTCTTACAGTGTACTCGGGCTCTCACACCAGCAGAGGCACAGCTCAGAAATGCTGCCTAAGCTTCAGGTACTGGCATTGCACCACAGAACTATGACAAGTGTTTCATCTCTCTTCTCTCTCCTGTAGCTGGAGCTTGTCCTTCCCTCTTCAACCCAAGAAATTAAAAATAGCCATTTTGGAGGATTATGCAGCATATAGATGCTTTAGAGCAAGTCTTGCCTGTACATTTGACGTTATGCAAAGCACAAAAGACAATAAAACTTGAATCCAAGAAGCTCACAACGCAAGGGCAACAATTCTACAGGACAAATATCACCAACTGAAGATGAATAAATGCCATTGTTTTACACTTATTTCCATATGGAGCTCTTAAAAGGATTCAAGTGTCTCACTGACTTTGTCTGGAATTAACCAACATCCTGGGCTAGAAAGTTCATGTAAAACCAAAATAACTAGCAAGTTTCAGAATGGTGGACAAAACTATCATACACAAATATGCCAAGTAAAGCTTACTTCACATATTTTTGGAAAAATGGATGCAAATCTGTACTCCAAAATAGAAGGAATAAGTTTACAAAAAGAAAATACACTATATAGAAACTACCTGACAGTCAGATACTGGCCATGGCTGTATTGGCTAGAAAAGCAATTCTCAGACTTTACCATAGGGCACCCATTTGCACTCCTTCCATAGCCAGGCTATTTAGGAAGGGGAAGCAAACCAGAAATATCACACACCTGTTATTAGCTAAAAGGATCAGCATATCAACACAAATTCCCAACGCTATTTAATAAGAATTAATACCCAGTTGTCTCCGTGGCTTAATTAACAGATTTTTCACACAGAAAAGATGTAGAGAGGACTACATCTCAGCAGTTTGTGAATTAAATTCATTTGCTTTATCTGCTACAATATCAGTTACCAATTTATACTTTAAGCATCAACACACAATGCTTTAAAACAATCTTTCCTCCCCAGTTCTCTGCTAGCTAAGCATACTTGTATGTTTGCATTACCATCCTTGCAACCTTTATCTCTACCTCAGTAAAAAAGCTATGATCAAAATGACAGCATTTGGGTATATGTAACACTGCGAGGGGGGGGAATCAGTTCTTTTTTCCCTTTTCTGGGCTGACACACCTAAGTCTTGTTTCTTCCCTCCAAACCCCACAACTATAGTAGCATGCTCTTTGGCCTCAACAGTCTCATTTTAATTAGGTCTCATTTATCCAACACATGTTCCCAAGATACTGCTTTTCCTCTCTAACCTTCCTCATGCTGTCTTCTCCCATTCTTCACTTAAGCACTCAGAAATACAGCATTTTTTCATTTCAAGTTCCAAGATCCCCTTTTGATTTTTCTGGTTATTTCCAACACTGTCAAGATGGTCACAGTGTTAGAACAGAAGCACACACACAGGCTGGTGTTCCACTGAGGAACAAAACCAAAAACAAACAAACAAAAAAAAGCCAAAAATGTTTAGATGGTTCACAGTTTTGGAAGAATGAAAATTAATTCTTGAAAATTAACTTTCTAGATTAAGCATTAGTCAGAAGGGTTGTGTTTCAAAACTGCAAATAAAGAGTCTGAAGAGATATGAAATCTTTATGGATTTGATTAAGACATCTGTCAGGGAAGTGAAAGAGTATTAAATATATCCTTCTTCACAATGCAAAATTCAGTCTTGCAAAAAACTCTGGTATATGGTTTTCAGACCACTAACCTTTGTTTGTCCCCACAAAATCAGCGGTGAGAAGCAGTCTTGCACCAAGCTAGCCTAGGGAGAATTTCACTCAAAAGGAGTTACTTCATTTCTTTAACATTATGAGATTTCACTCAGCCTTAATAGGAAGAACCAAAGCAGCAGAAATTAACATTTGGATTTCATTCCAGCAGGGCCACTGTCGGAGGAAGTCAGCCAATCACCTCTGCCATTGTTAGGAACAGCTCCTGCTCCCAGTCAAAAGCAATCCTACTTATCTTTAGTTAATGGCAAGCAAGAGCACTAAATTCTACATCTAGTACTATGCTGCCCTTGCCCCTATAAATTCACCAGTCTACCCAAAGAGCTGAGTTGTCTCTGTAGCAAGAGAGCTTCCTCTTGCTGACCAGTTTACAGGAAACTGCAAGAATGGACTGTAAGTAAAAGCAGTGCGAGAAGAGCACAGCAACAGGCGAGCACAAAAATGAGCAAAGCAACAAAAAAACATGAAAATAGCATAAAAACCATCTTCCTTCAGCTGCAGCAAGTAGTCAGCTCAGTAGTCAAGTCCCACTCAGAATAACATAAGAATTCAGACATTATATATTTCCATAAAAACCTACAGTATACTAAGGCATTAAAGAAGTCCGCATTCTGTTAAATTTTTACTGACTTTAATGAGTTTGAATCAGGAGAAGATTATTATGAGTTTTATTATTTTATTAATTCCACCAAACTAGTTTAGTCCCAAGTTCCTAGATCACAGTGGAAACACATCCACTATACTGAGACACGATATATTTATCAGCCGTATACTCCACAACTGCAGACTATAAAAGACTGAGTGTAATACTCGCCTGAATCCTTCATCTGCTAGGTAAGGCAGTCCTGTGAAAATACGAATAACCATGCATCAGAATTACTTCTACTGGGTGACCTGTAGCATAATAATAATAATAATTAAAAAAAAAAAAAAAATCAGCAAAGGGGAGAAATGAGGCCAGAACTTCCAAAAATCTTTTTTCAATGCCAAAAGAATTCCTGTTCTTTGAACTTCAATTATCATTCCCTCATTCAGCTTACTTAGGAAGAGCTGAAGAAGCCTTAAAAATATTTTTTACTTCTAAATAGAAGTTTCTATTTATATCCCACTGCTCTTAAGCTCTGAACATCTATGGACATATTGTTGGCTTGGAACTTCAAAAAAGCCAGCCAGCTGGTCTGCAATAGGCAAGCCATACTTCAGAGAAAGAGCGTATCAATTTTAAAACAAAAGCTGTAACTTTTCTTGTTTGTTTCACCAAACAGCTTGGCACAAATCCTAGAAGATGATATACTGACTTTGATTTTGGGATATGGCTAATGTCATATATTGCTCAAATGTCTGTAGACCAAAGTACAGACAGAAAGTACTTGCAGTATATGCATAGCTTGTAAGAAATTAGGCTGTGCAACTGGAAGAGAAGAACTTCCTGCAAACTCTCAATATAAGAACATTATTACTTAACAGACTCTCTTACATCAGCTAGCCTTGAAAAATGACCTAAGACTTCATACTGATATAAGTAAGGATTGAATTAAAACCAGTACAGCTATCCTAGCATAATTTTCTATGTTGGCAATTTTACTACGAATAGCTCTTCAAGTTAAGTTTAAGGGCTTTCTACTGAATCGAAAGGCCCCTCAAAACTGCATAAGAGCATTCACCCAGGGAGTTAACTGGGTGTCCAGTCTATGCCAGTCAGATCACACCAGTAACACTTGGTATAAGTAACACGTAAAATGGAAGGCAAGTTCTTAAACATTTTTGCTGCTTACCATCTTTCTTTAAAATAAATTCAGAGACACGTTGCCAAGGCAAGACTTCCATTCTGATTTACTATTCAAAACAGATGGATAGGTTCTTTGTTCCTTTTAACTGTTACCTATGTGCTGGGTCCTTGTAAAAAAGACTGCAAATGCAGCTATGGTTATGATTAACTGATGTCTTTCATCAGTGCTTGTAGAACAATTTAAACTACACCACAGTTAAGAAAATCACGTAACTGAGCAGAAGTACAAACACGATTGCCAAAGTCCTATTCCTGCAGACAGTTGTGTTGCAGACAGCTGCAAAGGGAGTTTCCCCAAGTACACGTAGAAATGAAAGTGGGAGTTTCCACAAATTATTTATTTCCTTGGCAGAAGTTTTTGACTCTGAGACATTACAGTTGAAACAGAATCACAGAAACACTAGGTTGGAA
>NW_010528055.1:0-8622 GCF_000687285.1 Phaethon lepturus
TCCAGCCAAATAGCTTAAGGTGTTACTGAAGATGCATTGCATAATTTTAGCTGCATATCTCACCTAGTTACAGTTAAACATTTAACTTTTTGTAACCATCATCTAACAAAGCAATCAGGAGGAAGAAATTAGAAGATGAGGGAGAAGGAGTCAGAGGAGGAAGAACCTGTGTAAAAGGCTACAGGATCTGAAGTTCACAGATGAATGGTGATACTATTCAGTTCAGGAGGCTTATCAAATAGTGATTTTTAATTAATTACTCCTTCCAAAAGGACGGCAATTTAAAAAAAAATAATCAATGGAGAAATAAAAATGTGGGAATGATGTACTTTTGTTTCTAATCTCAGGTAAGCATTAGGTGAATGTTTAACAGTTTTAAAAGGGTTTAGGGGGATAGACAAGGTTGATATGTCCCAATCTCTGTGATAAATAGATCTTCTCAAACTTGCAACAGGAATATTACAACATCCCATTGCTGGCACCTCTCAATTCAAAAGCAGCTCAGGGCCAAATAAATGATAGCAATGACTTAGCCTTGACATTTTTCTTTTCATTTTACCATAATGACACATAAGAATGTTTCCACTGTAACATTTAAGTTTAGTGAAAAGCACATTTTAAATATGTCTGATATCTTTTTCCCTAAGACAGATATGATTATTAATTTTTTTAAGAGAGCAGCTTTTCCTGAGCAAACACTTGCAGTCATGCAGCAGAAATCAGGGAGAATGTCAGCATTTCAGATTTCCAACGTGGGATCTCAGCTTCCCTCGTCACCTGCCCATTTGCACCAAGTCCTTGCTAGAAGGCTGACATAAGCCGCCTTCTTCTTTTCTCTAATCCAGTATTGCACTATTATCGCTCCATTAACACCACTTTTGATCTATGCCTGTGTAAGCAGAACACATTTACCATAGCATTAACAATAAATGAATAAATCTGTGGTCGTGCAGGAAACGCTTCACCGACATGACCCCATCTAAGAGGGAAGCATTGAATCATCCCATGGCATCGGGGCGTAAGAAGCGAGTACGTGGCCAGGCCAGTGCCGCAAACCTCGATTTGCAGAATCTAGCAGATCCCTAAATCTCTGCACTTTCAACAACACTTGAGTTTGAAAGTATTCGTGAAAGGCACTACACAACACACGGCCCGGGGCTTAAGAGAGGCTATACAGACAAAAACAGACAAAAACAGCCAAAGGCTTGCACAGCCGCGTGCTGCGTGAATCTCAGCCCGCCTGCACAGAGCCATTCCCTCTTCTTTTCCCAGCCCCGCAGAGCTGGTCCTAAGCTGCCAGGCCTTAGCACAGCTCAGAACAGCCTCGAGGATGATCAACATGGATCTGGCTTTATCACCACTAGTATTGTTTTGCCGGTGTGGGTTATCCCCACCTTGCACTCAGTGCCCTGGTAGATGCTCATATATCTCCTGTGCTTTACGTTGTCCTGAACGTGCTGGCCTGGAGGAATCCCACTTGCCCCCAGGATTCAGTTTCAGGCCCCAATTGTACTTCCAGAGCAGTCCCAAGAAGACTAAACGGTGCTGGTTGCCCTCTTCAGAGTTTACTGTTGAAATCGCTATTGCCCGTATTTGAATGGGAGCTTCTGTGTAATCTGAGGATTTAACTTAATGGTCCCGGAGGTGAGCTGTGCCCTCAAGCCGTGACATGACTGCAGAGAAGCCATCTCTGCACTGTGGCTTTTTGTACCTCTGAGAATGACTCAGTAGATAGAGGCCACAAAATGACAGGTAAGAATTAAGGATAAATATATGTAATAAGGCATAATTGCCCTAAATCACTTGCCTAGAGTTACTAAAAGGGAAGAGAGAGCAAACAGCAGTAAAACCAGTGATTTAAAGCCCGTAGTTTGTCACCTGAGGGAAAAAGTTATCTAGAACAAGCAAGGCCATTAAAGTAGCTGTACATTACCCCGGCTCAGTTTTTATAAAGGCAGAACTCACTGTCAGTTCTGCTGGATTCATTATGGCTTTACTGTTTATCTAGAGGAGGTGTGGAGGGGAGTGAGGATGATAAATAGTTGGAAACAGCTGAAGACAGTTTTCTGTAGCCATTCAGGCATCTATTTCCTTCAATCAGGTTCAGGGCAGCGGCGGGGTGTGTATGCCACCAGTCGCTCCTCCAGCCATCGGCTGGCTGGGGAAGAGGTTGGGTAGTTCCATGACTCAGGCTTTTGGTTTGAGAAAAGCTCTCCAGAGGGCTCTTAGGTAATCGTTCGGTTGGGGTTTTGTTTTTTCAGAAGGAAACAACTGCAGCTTATCTGGGAAATGGCATTTGTTCTTAGAAAGTAGTTTGTCTTTCTATATTTTTCAATTAAATCGTCATACACACATTTATTATTATAATTCAGTGGTATCGCTGACAACCAACTCCATACGTGTCAAATTCTCAGCCCTGTGCTAAGAAAGTGTGCAAGCGTGAGCATTTTAAGTAGTCACAACATGAGATTTAAATAAAGGATAAGACCTGTGTTGGCCTTCTGCACAGAGGTAAAATTTCAACACGTGACTCCTGCACTGAATTCATTAGCCGTTGTTCAGGATCTGTCATTCCTCATCAATCACATGGGATTTCTGTTTCATTCAGACTCACACAGACCTTTCAAGACAGTTGCACAAAAGCAGCTTCACTTTGCCAAAAAATCCCTGAGCAAATAATTTTGTACTTATGAAATGTTTGTGCAAACAAGATCTAACTTATCTCAATCCTTTTTTCTCTCCCCAAAACAGATATTATTAAAGGAAGCCTGCAAGTTTTTAATTTGAAGAAAAAAAAGTGGTTCCTTAGAACAGTAATCATGTACCATGACCTTCTTCATCTATATGCTCCTCAATTTTTTTAAATTCTGTCAAGACACTGGTGGTGATGGGGCTAAATAAAGTACTTCTCTTTCAGCTTTTGTGGGCCAAGGGTGTGATGGTACAGCTGGAGCCATCTGAGAGCTAGTGGCTGCCGAAAGAGGCTGACTTGTGTCCCGACTGCTCCCTGCCCTCGGCTGTGTGGTCCCAGCCTCCCTGGCACACATGCCGAGGCTTGGCTGACCTCTTGGTGAGCTACTTCACAGAGTTAAAGCAGTGGAAAATTATCCTTCTTATCAAAGAAGACAATCAGTGTTCTGCCAATTTATGTCTCTAATTAATGTCCTAAATTTATGTCCCTTTACCAGTGCAAAAGAAAGGGTGGAAGTGTACATACGGGATGGGAAGTGTAAGAGGAAAATACCTCTCTCAAGAGCAGCTGGAAATTATATTGGCTTAACTGCAATTTAAAATCTCATTTAATATTCAATATTAATAGTAATTAATAATAGTAATATTGAATATTAAGGGATTTAAAATTTCTGGCTCATCCATGAGTTCTAGATCCATGGTAACTAAAATTTCCAAATGGTTCCTTGTCCAAATACTTGGTCATGTCCAAGTCTTCTGGGTGTCAGAAAATAGACAAGTTCAGGTGAATTAATCCCTCCATCCTATAGTAATCATCATAACTAGTGCAGTCCTCTCAGCTTGCACAAACATAGATCAAACAGAAAAATAAGGGCTGCCCCTCCCGCAAAGAATATAGGAGACAGAGACACCACATCCTATCAGTTGCAGATTATAAATACAGAGGAAGAAAATCAAACACGGAGGGAACAACATGGAAGGCAGAGAAATGAATTACGATGCTGGCATCTTGCAGAACAGCTGTCTGGAAAGAAAAGGGCCAAATGCAAATCAGTGATAAGTTTTTAGAGCCCTTTCACAGTCAGTATTGTCTTCAATCTCTGCTGGCTCCGTAGGGATAGCTTGTGACGTAGAGCATTATGCGGCAGAACACCGATGTATGCTGATAAAGTAATAGAAATACAAGTATATACATTTCTCTGCAGAGGTACAAGAGTGTTCAGGGAAGACCAATTAAATAGATCTTAATTTAATGATTACCTTCACCAGTCTGGAATCCAGCTCTGTGGCGAGTAACAGAATTCAATTGAAATTTAATCAGCAGAATGAGCATTGATAACATTTGGGAGTTAATTAGGGTAATAATTACTGAAGAAACAGATTTGCTGCATCGAGGAGAAGTTGCTATGGTGTTCCCATATATATTTGAGAAAGCAATTAAAAAATCCTCTGATGTAGACAGAACAGGTACAGATGAGTGGAAAGGTAAATGGGCAGTGCATCAGAATGTCAGGGAAATCCCGTGCCACCTCAGTCCAACTGTTTCTTTCTTCCTAAGGTCTTTTTCTCTTCAGATCAGCCCTGGATGCTGAAGAGACTTCAGAGTGCCTGAATGTACCACACACAGAGACCCGAGGGTGAAAGAAAAGATGAGGTTATCCTCTGTTCACGGGAGATGTCAGGATTGGGGATGAGGAGTATTTTGTAGGGAGAAAGAAAAAACTCTTTAGAAGGAAATGGCAGCACCAAGACCTGGTCTCACTCACTTGCACAGGAGAAAGTTCTAAAGAGCCTGGGGAGAGCCTGGCTGACAGGCTGACAGGCTCGGTCACTTGTGCCAAAAAACCCCCCAAAAACCCCAACCAATTCCAGAATTAATGTTTTGACCAGAATAGGTTTTAATTAGAAATCAACAGCAGATAGTGATGAGAAGATCTCTGAGACAAAGGCTGCCATGTAGGACAGGGTGTAGAGTGACAGATCTGAAATCAGAGAGAGGAAAAAACCTGAATTCAAAGCCGGTAGCTGAACAGAACAGAGTGGGTCTGCATAGACTGGGAGCAGGGAGAGGAAAAGAGCAGGAAAGCCACAGAAGGACACAGTTCCAGCAAAGAGCATGCAGACAGTAAATTTAAGAGCACTCAGAAGCCAAAGAGGATTTAAGTGGCGGGGGTTTAGCAAGGTAAACCCTACGATACTGTAAGAATGGCTCTTTAAGAGCCAGGTTGCAGCCAACTCAGGGTAACCTTGGAGTGGAGAGACAGGAAGGCAAGTCTGTAGACAGCTTGTTTGGTGCTCGCAGAAAATGGATGGAGAAGCTGGCAGGACCAAGGGCTTCTTATTTACATATAGTTACATCAAGATATAAGAGGCTAAGTAGGGTGACCAAGCAACAGCCATGCCCGGTAACAGTGGTAGTGACACTTCCCATGTGGACAGACCCCACACAAACACACTTTTAGCCAAGCTGGATCTGCTTTACCTTCAACATAACCCCAGTGCTAGAAACAGGGGGGTTATGCAGGAACATTAATGTTAGATGCACTTACTCAGCTCAGATCTGTCTCTCCATGTATCTCCATTCTGTGCCTAAAATTGCTGAGAGAGAAGTAAGAAGCTGTAACAAAACTTGTAATTTACCCCTCTCTCCACCCTCACACCTCCGGGCCTCTACACCCAAAGCAAGAGAGTAAGAACAGCGAATTTGGAAGATGCAAACAAGATACATCTTTGCTTCTTAGGATATTTTTTCTGCTCTGCCTGATTTTGTTGCTGTAACATTAGGGAAGAAAGGGTCTCCTCACAGAGAGACTGTGACCCAAATTTCTTGTGCAGTTTTTCCAACGTATGTCAAGACAGAAATGTGAGAGTCTATGATTTGTACATACAAAAACGTTACGAGCAAAATATGAATTGAAAGCAAGAGGCAAGAAAAAAGGACCGTTTCTTAGCACAGTGTCTCAGTATCCAACTTCTAGGATTTTTTCTTAGCTGGCAATGAGCAGCTATAGCTAATAGCTACAGATAAGCATGAGGAAAAAGAGATAAACCACCATCTAATTGCAACATGCACTCAAAAGGCTGAGAAGCTACCAAATCCCCTGCTTCATTAATGAAATACTGTCCTGAATAACTTGAAAATGCTCATATTTGCAAATACTTGTAGTGAATGCGAGATAACCAATCATTTCTAGGCATATATTGTGGAATATTTCAACAAACTCAATCACTGCTGCAAACATCAATTCAGTCAACAAAAATTTTTGCTGTGTTTAAGGCTGAAAAGGTGGTACATGGCGTCCTGCTTCCCACTGCATGCAGGCATACCGCAGCCACAGTGCAAGTCGGCCAAAGGAAAATCTGTGCAGTGAAGCAAGCAGCATGCAGGGCTGCAAAGGGAAAATCAGACCCTGCACCACATTAGCCCAGGGATCACCGTCTGCAGAGAGCTGCGTGAGCAGCTTTTATGTGCAGTAAAAAGAAAAAAATGGGTGATGGAGCAAGCTCTAACCTGTGTTTTTCAGCGATTTGCTCTGGACAGTAGAGATTGTGAGAGGGAGCTTCGGTTTATTTGACAGCTGCTTCCAAACCGTTGCAAGTGACCAGCAGTGGGCTTAGCTGTAGGATGTGATATTCTGTGCTTACACAGCACAACCTGATAGATGCGTGTTTGTTACAAATAATTTTCTTTTTATGTCCTTTAATCAGTATCTAGAATAATAGATACTCTACACAGTGGAGATGCAGAAACGTACAATGCAGTGCTCTTTCAGTGGCAGAAAGTTCAGTGCAGAAAGGTTTGTGCTGTTGCATCTCTTGGTAATGTGTGGGTAATGTGTGATATATATCAATATATATCGATATATATATCAAAATATAATGAACTATATTTTAACAAAATTAAGAACTTAGGTAAAATGATACTGTTTTGTGTTTTCATCTTAAATGTGAAACAAAGTGTGAGACCTTGAAAATTTGAAGTTCCCTTTTTCAGGGCCTGTGTTCACAAACTTGAATGACAGTTCAAGCTTAAACTTTCTAAATCTTGTTTGCATTTGTATGAGTCAAAAATCTCAGTGGAAGCCTAATGTCATGCAAATTTCTTTTAATGACCCTGGTAAAAATGGGGTGCTTTTTTTGTTGTTGTTTTAACCTTATCTACAGAATAATTATTCCTAGCTATTTCTCCCAGTATTTAAGTGCTGACACTTTTTCTCAAAAAAAAAAAAAAAAGCCCCAAAAGCCCCAAATCAAAGCAGATGGTAAAACTGTGTGAAAAACAAATTATTTATAATGTCAAGACAACAGTTGACAAATCCTAGTGGGATAAATTACTCCTCTCCTAATAAACTACATCTTTAAAGAAATAACGCACAGAATTAATTTTCCCATTTAACTTCTGATTCGCTGTTTTCCCTGCTTGGATGATAAGAAAAATCTGTATTTCCGTGATGTCCCATAAATCCCTCACCACACTGCTGCGATGGCCTTGCCGCAGCCTTGCTGCTCACCTTCCCAGTTGCCAGGAGGAAGATGAGGAACCTGCAAACTCCCAAAGCAGCAACACCCCCCTCCAGCCTCACCTCTGCAGTGTCCCAGGGTCTCTCCCTGCTCTGGGAACTCTCTCATCCCATTTAAGCTTTACAACTTCACCATCTAGTGGAAGTCCAGATACTTTCTTCTCCCAAATACTTCTCAGCTCTAGAGGAATTTTACACTCGTGACAATAGGTGAGTGGCAGTTTTTTTGCGGGGGAGAATAAAAGACAGACAATCACTGTGCCTTAATTTTTGTTATTTGTTTTGTTTTGCCAGACTATGGTGGTTTGGGATATTTGGTGTGAGTGTGCTGAGAAGTGCAAGAGAAAAAATAAGAAGAACACGGTGTTAGGGGGATAATACAAAAAGATAACGTGAATAGAAGTACAGAGCACAATAGTGTTGCTTGCTAAACCCAAATGAAACTCCCAGGTGGCATTCCTAAGTGAGAATCCCTAAACGCAGGGCTGGGGACGAGCAGAGGCCCTGGAAACCCTCAGTGCTCTTAGGATCAGGGCAAGCCTTTCCTCTCCTCTCCTCCTCTTTTTGGTGGCAGGTCCAGCATCAGCCAGGTAACTTCAGGGAAGCTGTTGCCCCTGCTGGGCTCTGCTCAGCCATGGCTGCACCAAGAGCTACTGAGTAATCTCATGGGGCCCAAACGCAAACCCCACCGCTCTGAACTTACAGGGAGGGCAGGGAGAAGGATATAAAAGAAGAGTTGCTGGTGGATTTGATACTGTCTTTAATCCTAGGTGTTTTGCATGGATTACTACAGCTAAGCTAGGCCACTTTTCCACACAGAACATCTTCCATTTATTTTCCCTCTGGCTGCTTTGGTAAAGACGTAATATGGTAAACGAACAGACTCAAGCAAGTTCCTGGAGAACTGAGGCTACTTCTAAAATGAATACTTCATTTTAAAATCATGCATAGATGTGTGAGTCCTTTCTATTATATATTTACACACATACTCTTTCCGCAGTTGTTCTCCGGTTTGGTTTTGAGTGCGTTTTTCTGATCAAAATTTGTTTTGATTGCTGTCTTTCTCATGGTATTCTTTGGGAACCTGCTACTTCAAGATCTGCTCTGTAAGAAGGGAGCAGCAGCTGTACAAAGGAGCTTTGCACCTGCACTCTCCTGAAACACGTTTTGTTGCTGTTGTTCGGGGTTTGTAATTTAAAAGTGCTTGCAGCGCTTTTAAAAAGCCATCTTAACCAACAGATCGAACGACTCTGCTTTAGGTGCTGACGAACTACGTCAATGTTTAGATGAAAAGAACCAAAATTGCTGGACCGAGCTTTACCGATTCAAAGGCGTCGGGCTTTCAAAGACACGTGTCCTTAAGCAGAGACTGAACACCTGCTACGCGCGGCGCGCTGCAGTGCGCAGCTGC
>NW_010528056.1:0-2875 GCF_000687285.1 Phaethon lepturus
GCAAGCCCTCCGTGCTGGCCGGGGGGCTCTCCACAGGGGCACCCCACATCCTGCGCCCTGCGGCACAGAAGTCCTCCTCTGTTGCTGGGGAATCGCGCCTGTCATGCCTCGGTCTTCTTCCGGTAATCTTAATAACCTGACACCTGAATTCTGTACCTGCAAAATATTGTGGGTTTTGGGTTTTTTTAATTTCAAGTTTGCAACAAACTGTAACAGAGTACTGTGTGAGACTTCTGTGCCATGACTGCGTTCAAATAAAGTGCACTTCTGGGTCTGTAACCTCCTCTGTCCCTACTAGGCAAGGCTCTTCCAGATGCCAGTGGACATTTCTGGTGCCTGTGTATGCAACTGTGGACAAGAGACGTGACTTCCCGCATGCGCTCTTGGGTCCAGCCCGTAGGTTGCTTGGGTCTGCAGTCACCTGAGGGACACGTTTCTGTCCGCTGCTTCCCTGAATATGCTCTGATCTTCTAAGAAAAAAAATAAAATTCAATTAATTTTAAAGCAGCTCTGGCCATGGGTTTACCTCTGAGAGGGTAAGACAGAGAAACCTGCTGCGTTGTCCTGCGTGAGTATTATGGAGTAGAAATCCCCTGTCCTCGCACGTCAACGACATCAGCCTCGGCACCTGCCTTCAGTTCATCGAACACACATGACTCTTCAGTCCTTGGTTTGACTGAGGGCTTTTTCTTGGAAAATTTTGCATTAACTGAAACACATCAGGGTTATCAACCTAGATACACGCGCATACTAATCTTTCGAATTCCTCGCCATGTTATTGAAACCTCCGTGCCCACAGCTGAGACACAATATATGTAAAAAATCCCTCAGGTTTACAGGCATAATCTTACTTCATTGCTGTGTGTCCTCTCTGAAAAAATTAACCCATAGGCTCATTTTCAGTCAAAGCAATCAGATCTTTCGGTTCTTTGGTAGCATCCACACAGCAAAGAAAGAAATGAACACAAGCATTTTCCTCCCCTTTTGCTTTCGTTGTTTTGAAAACCCGTGTGACTTTTCCTTTTTTTTTTTTTTTTTTAATGATAATGAAGAACTGTAAGGATTCCAGATCTAACTGAAAACACCACACTTTGGGATTTTGGTTGGTTGGTTAGTTGTTTTCTTGTCTTCTGGAGCCAGATACTTGCAGACCCCATGTCTCACCTCCGCCGGCTCTGAAACCAGCCATCCCTCCTGGCACCACCTGGGCTTTTGCCACATCTTTGACTGTCCACCCAGCAAATTATCCCCTCACACCCATTTGTGTCCAGTGTCCTGTCCCCACAATGCGGGGGCCATGTCTGCACGCCGTACCGCACCGGTGCAGCCGAGGGACGCCCACCCGAGACCACCGCCGCAGGTGAGCGCTGCCACCGCCCAGCCTCCGCCGGGGACCGGGGTTCAAATTACTCTTCCTATGGCACCAAAATCCATGGAAAAAGATGACAAAACATTTGCCTGCAAGGAAATAACACATGCAACTGTTCCTGAATCAGATCTTCCGACTCTGCCCTCAGTTGCGCAGGCAGCCTTGCCTCGGTTTTGAATAAAACGGTGTTAGAGCTAGAACACCCTGCCGAAAACTTTTCTTCAGGGAGGCTTGTGATCTGTGCAAGACCGAACACTGTCCCGGCCAAAAGGAGAGCTGTAGTATTTCTATTCAAGTACTGCAGGGAATAATCAAGAAGCACTTTTCTTCTTGGAGCTCGTGGGTACGTACCCTGAGATGCGGATGCCCGTGCGTTATCTCACTGGGAGCAGGTAAATGAATGCAGTGATATTTTTAGAGCCTGCTCATTTCTTAATATCCTGGTTATATGTCTAGTGTGTACTGGGGAGACTTCTTTGTTTCACTTGTTACCTAAAATGAAATGCGGATCACAGATGTAAGGCAGGATACTGGGTTAAGCCACTCCTCAGCAGAGCAAAGATCTCTGCAGATTAACATTGCCTGCGTAAAAAATATTTAAACATTTAGATCTGATTTACAAATATTTAGATCTGATTTACATTTGCAGCTCTCCACATTGGTTGGTGATGTGCATTTTGTGCAAATGGAATCTCAGCTCTCGGTTTACAAGCTCCTCGGGTTTTTGGTACGCTCGTATCGGGAAGATGCAGCACATCCTTCACACGCCTGTGGCCTGATCACGCTCCCGTACATGGAGAAAAACTAATTGCTGGCATATTTAAAATAACAAATGTGAAGATAAAATGAAAATAGGAGTTTCTAAGTCAGCAGAACACAATTATTTTAAAATGAATTGTTTTCAGTTTTCTTTCTATTCATTCTGAATTTCACAGAAATTGTCACTGTAGTTGCTTATAAATGAACACTGCAATAACCTCAACAAGTAGAAGACAAATTACATTACACCTATTTAAAAATCATCATTTTCATCCAATCTGATGCACCATTTTTTACAACAGCCTAGAATGGAAAATTAAAAATTGCTGTCAGGAGCAGTGAATAAAATTGTCTAAATTATTTACTCGGTGCAAAGAATTGATTTGGGTGGTTGAGGGTGAGGGGTGAAAATTGACGTGTCAGTGGCTGGAGCAGGAAGATGCACCTTGAGCTTGGGGATGTCGCCGTGTAGGAGGACAAAGAACCAGCAGCTTTTCAGTTCTCTCCTCGATAGACACTGACTTGCAGATAAAACTCCGCTTTCTCACTTCTGGTCAATATTACAAATTATACGTTTGGCGCTCCAGGGCATTTTGATCGTTTGTTGCTTTTACCCAGGTGCAGAGCTGTTTGTGCTCAGCCTAATAGCAGGGGTTTAAAACAGCAAAACAACAGTGGTCGTTTGCTGAAGCAGCGCAGCAAAGCCCGCTGCCGGGCTCGCTCCGTGGCGCGCGGCCGGGCACGGGC
>NW_010528057.1:0-2493 GCF_000687285.1 Phaethon lepturus
GGAAACATAACCCCCATTTTTAAAAAGGAAGTCACAGGGAACTACAGGCCGGTCAGTCTCACCTATGTGCCTGGCAAAATCATGGAGCAGATCCTCCTGGAAACTATGCTAAGGCACATGGAAAAGAGAGAGGTGATTGGTGACAGTCAACATGGCTTCACTAAGGGAAAATCATGCCTGACAAATTTGGTGGCCTTCTACAATGGGGTGACAGCATTGGTGGATAAGGGAAGAGTGACTGACGTCATCTACCCAATCTTGTGCAAAGCATTTGACACTGTCCCACACAACATCCTTGTCTCTAAAATGGAGACATGGATTTGACGGGTGGACCACTCAGTGGATAAGGAATTGGCTGGATGGTCCCACTCAAGGAGTTGCAGTCAATGGCCAATTATTTCAAGTGCCTAAGCCTGTATTAAAAATTCCAGATATTCATGTATAAAAATTAGAATAATTTGCATATAAGGATGCTGGTCTGTATGTATCTACCTTGTATACATAAAAAGTACTGACAGTCATTATGATTTAATGCAGACACATAGAAGTACCACCAAAAAAACCTTGTCTCAAAGATATATCAGTCTACTACCGTACTTTTAAAAAAGTCTCAATAACACAGCGTATATACAAAAGCTTTAAAAAAAACTTATGTGAACTTTTGAATAGTTCCCACACAAAATGCTGTATGGAAAATGGAATTTAGCATGAGATATTCCGTTTTCCGTGCCCAGTTCAAAAAGTAACCTAAGAAAATAAATGTTTCCATAAAAGCACCAGATATGAACGGAATTTATTATTGAAGTTTAGGATGGACAATTTGTTTTGCTAAAATTAAGGTTTCATTATATGAAAGAGTACGGGCTTCTTTCGAGTTTTCTTTTTCCAGTTTCATGTAGAAAAGGTTCACTTAGATATTCCTTATTTTATCAAAGACTCATTCCTAGTCATCTTCTCTTCAGGCTCACACTGCTCCTCATGCTGGTACCTCACTATATTTCAAATATATAGTGCCATGATATAGGCAACAGTTTGAAATAAAGTACTTTCAGGAAAACCAAGATGTTGCAGAAATGATGCTGCCCTTCACCAGGTAACTGATCCCTTCTTAATATAATTGTACTGCTTTGTTTGAGAGGCATATACTTGCAGAAATCTTATTTTTTAGAGAAAAAACACTCTTCTAAAGAATGCGAAGGACCATCAGATGTCTGTCATCAACAGATGAGCACATGTCTCAGAAGAAATGCAGGTGGAACAGCACACAAGGGAATAGTGATATCATCACCTTCGCCTGCCACCTTTCTACATATTTATGAGTTTTATGGTTTAAGATTACCACATATTATTAAGCTTTAAGTTATTATAGATAACATTTTCTAAAACTGGAGTTTTTATTAAAAGAAATGGGAGACTGAAGCTTAGTTTAAAAATAAAGTAAAAAATATGTATTGTTTGAATAATGCAAATTTTCTATTCAAAATAATAGTGTAGCAACTTTAGAAAAAGGTATGTCTAGTTTCAGGAACAATCAGTAATCTGTTCTTATTTTATTAGGCAGTTAAGAAGATAAACTTTTTCATCCAGATTGCAAAAAAAGATGTCTTGAAAATTGTATAGATAATTTTTTGTTGATATTTTGTGGTTTTGTGCTTATAATTGAATTGCGAACAGAGCTGTGTAACTGCATCAGCAACCATTTGGTTTCCATGAGAAACAGAATTACTTCAGTGTGGGCATATCACACTGGCAATTCAGGGTGAAATGGCTCCTTTGGAAATATACCCTGAATGACATGTCACTTAATTCTGCTTTGTGCTTTTCTGGCTTCATTGTGTTCTTGAACTAACTCATTCTGGCATTCGGTTCTCTGCACAGAGACAAGAAAAATTTCATTTCCTTGAGGAAGTGAGGGCGCTGTGCTGTGTCTTCACATCCCAGGCTCAGTGTTGATACTGTTTATTAGTGAATCATGCTGCACTGCTTGGGAGCCAGGGTTTTTTTAAATTAAAGACAATTGGAATCTCAAATGTAGATCCCTCTGTCTGCAAGGATGAATGCAGGGGTTGCAATCTGACAGAATCCTGGTCAGAATCAAATCTTGCTATTTAGCTTACACTCTTTATAAATGTCTAGAAAAATAGACAGGATCTCAGTGGGACAGCTAGACCGTCTTCCTTATTCCTAAGGCATGATCAGCATTCCAATTTGCTTTGCTCACTGTTCCTGAGTGGCTGGTCTTTGGCTTAATTTTTAACCTGCCAACTGAATGTGATTTTTTAATAGGGAATTTTACAGTCAGTT
Organism: Phaethon lepturus; assembly: GCF_000687285.1. Taxonomy (NCBI): domain Eukaryota; kingdom Metazoa; phylum Chordata; class Aves; order Phaethontiformes; family Phaethontidae; genus Phaethon; species Phaethon lepturus. The sequence continues at coordinate 2,305 of NW_010528057.1, forward strand.
TTTACTATGTGGAGAGTTTTTATTGTTAATTACCACGGTATCATTAGACATAGAGTAGATGCTTGGAGTGGGGTGGAGAAGCTGTACTTAGCTAGTTGCCCTCTGCAGCACAAACATTCAGCTCCCAACATTAATGTGATTTAATTGACTCCTACTAACACCACTGTCGTGGTTTAGCCCCAGCCGGCA
>NW_010528058.1:0-12761 GCF_000687285.1 Phaethon lepturus
GGCCGCAGAAAGGCGAGGCAGCCTTGTTTGCTTCCGCCTGCTTTAGCTTTAACAACCTTAAAGGTCTCGGTCATTGCCAGGCAGCGTCCGTCACGCAAACGCCTGTGCCCAGCGCAGAGTGACCCCCAGAGAAAAAGCTCTGTCACCACCAAATGTTTAGCGTCAATGTGTTGATCAAAAATGCATTTTAGGTTCTTCTACTTCTCTCCCCCCTCCAAAATCTGGTTTGATTTTTCCAGCCCCCTCCCCCCCGTGTTGTCTAGCTTCTCACCCCTTAAAAAAATAAAAAAATAAAAAAAAAACCCCTACCCACATTACTTTTTCTTTCTCCAGACAGATTTGGCTCCCTCCAAAGCCTCTGTGATTAAACACACAGTAAATAGTAGTCAGGCCAAGATTCTCTAAGCCTGTGACTTTTTTGATGCCAATAAATCCCACTGCACCTTTCTCTTCAGCTGCCCTCAATTTCCTTGACTCTTTTAAGGCTGTCATGTGCATCTGGACCTGGCTCCCTCTTCCACCGCAGTATTTCAATTCTCTTTCAGATTTCTCTCTGAAAAACTGCAAGCCATGAAGTTTACATGTTTTCTGAAATGTTTGAAGCAATTTAAAAATTTGATCGAGGTTTTTTTTATGAAAATCCCCAACCTGGAAAAAAATCAGTTTCAAAATGGCAAAAATATTGATGTCTAAATTTTAATTTCTTGTCAAAAAAAGGGGGGGAGTCTGTTGTGCAGAATACAAAGTAATGTGACATGGCAGATTCTGGTAATTTATCACGGAGGAATTTAGAGGTAGTAAATAATAAAATTTTATTAAATGGAGACAACCAGGGTGAGTGCAAGTGTGTGGTTATAAGCCCCTCGTTTTTTCTTGCTCACCAGATCATTACGCAGCCGTTAGGAGAATGAAAGCTTTTGAAATAAACACAGTACTGATGTCAAAAGCAGAATAGTCTAAAGTGCAGAAATTAGAAGAGTAAACGGAACTGGAATTACCATGGGGATAGGGAGGAGATAAAATGTGTATCTAGCAGAATTTGAGGTCTAGCCAGGCATGTATTTTGCAGCAGCTATGTCAGGGAGACGGATTGCTGCCCGTTGCTCTGTGCTGCCCCTACTGATCTGCTAGCTGAGGGGTGATGTGAGCACTCCCCAACTTATTTCAGTCCAGAGAGGCCAGGTTAGTTTAGATAAACAGTTAAGTCTTTGCTAATTTAGTGCGTTTTGAAAAAAATAGGTTATAGGAAGCTTGTATGAGCAGCGCTACTAGCAGAATCGAAGGGATTTGGGATTCCTGATAACCACCCAGAGACAGACTGTGGTTACTAATATCTTCCACCAGCACAGCTGAAGCTGGAAGAACACATCTGTTCACCTCCTGAAGAGGACTAGATTTCTGGTCTGCTAATCTCATTTTCCACTACATATTCAGTCAAAATAGCCCCTAAATGGCTGGAGATCCCTCTGTGCTCAGGGTTCCTTCAGCAGCATTAATTTGGCAAAAGTAGCCAAAGAGAAAAGTGAATGTTAGTGTTTGGAGCTTGATCAAAATAGGGTGTTTAAACAGCATAGCAGTACACAGCTCCTCTGTATCTCATCCTTTGCTGCTCTTAATACTCTGAGTTCTTAAATCAGGCAGCTCCATGCAGCTTTAATTTAGTCAAGGGCCAAGCAGCTATGAATTAAGGAGCCATAGGGCTAGAGCTTCCAGCAATCTGTTCTCTCCCAAATGTCCAATTAGAAGAGATAACACATTCAGAGATAAATTCCTGGCAAGAGCTGAGGATGAGATTTTGCTTGAATCAACAATGTGGTCAACACGTTCAGAATGATATATGAAAATAACAAAAGAGTAAGATGTGAAATGTTTAAAAAAGAGATCGGTTATGGGCCTCTCAGAGGTGGTAAAGGTAAATTATTAAAGAATTTATAATTACATTCATGCCTAATTATTAATAAACAAGGATGGCTAACAGATGCTGCAGCAGATTTACATTTCCTAAGGAAACAAGAAATATTATAGAAGAAAATCAGGATCAGCAAAATTATTAAATCAGGAAGCTGGAATGTCTGTAGATGACAAAAAAGTTTTTGTCAAACTATTCAGGAGAAAGCAGTGAAAAAAAAAGAAGGGAGATTCGTTTTCAAACCTTGGAGGCACTAGCAGGATGAAGAAAGCTGATACAACACCTATTGTGGGAATGGAAATAACAGAAGTTTCAAGAAGTTGAAGAGTGGGATCAGATTCAGACCAATGTGTTCACTTCTGAATGATGGCTTTCAGATGACTTCACCAGTACAAAACAAATTGAACATGACAACGAATTGATATCTTGTTATCTTCACCCTGTGGAAGAGTAATCCATATCCAGATAGCGGAACCTTTATCAGGAAAATCTAAAATGTTTTACTTAGAAAAATTAACAAGAAACCACAGAACAGAAGTCATGGGAAGTAAACTTGACAGAAAGCTTTGAAGGAGTAACAGTGGGTCAACAGGAGCAATTTTGGCCCTAACTGATTTAAGACCTAGGGAAATACTGGTATGATATTCAATGCTATCAGTACACTATTCAATGTGTGATTAGCAAACAGCGTGACAGAGTGAAACTACTGAGGGGATAAAGAATTGGCTTTGAGTGTTAAAACAAGATACATTTGAAAATGGAGGGAAGAATCATGAAGAACCTTTTTTGGAAGAATATTTCATGTTTATTTATGACCTGAAAAAATCATCACTGAAGAAATTGCTGAAGTTTTCACAGAAACAGATAATACGACTGACAGATAAAGATGTAAAATGATAACAGAAACTTGTACAAAAGGGAAAATAAAACCTAGCAATTAACTGTTGGAAAACAGAACATTGTGGCAACATTAAAGAAAAACACTTCTTTAACATGAAATTTGAAACTACCAAACATGCAAAAGAAAGAAGTGGAATACAATTGAAATCTTCTACATCATTTCTTCAAGTTCAGAACTTTTTTCCAACAAAGAAAAGCACTCAAAGACTCTAAGTATGGCCACGGTAGCCTGACAAAAATGGAGCATTAATGATACTGTGCATCATTCAAGAAGGCATACTCAGCATCTGTACCTGCCCTTACTTAAGCAAACCTGTTACAAGGCTACATTTACTTGAAGACCGTTTGGCATTGCAATTTCATCAGCAAGAGCACTGAAGTCACTTTCTGGTTCATCAGCACAGCAGCACAGACCGGCCAGGGTAGAAATAGTGAAAGGCACTGGGTATTATTGGGTTTTAATCATGGTGCTATCACAATCAGATGGCATTAGGTCGTTCACGCACTCAGAGTACAATGTAATGACTTTTCACAAGACCACTGTCACACCACATTTACAACGTACCTCAGAAGGCTTTGAAGATAATTTCTATTCAGTTTTCATCAGATTCACCAGCATTTACCAGATACCATATTCTACTCAAAGCTTCACAAAATTTCCCAGTAGGGTATTTTCCTCTTTTAAGTGAGAAATTGTAGCAGGCTTACAGTCAGCGAAGAGCAGTATTTTGACCCCTTATGTACTGAATACTTACAGAAAAGATTTTCCTCTCAATATGGAAGCAAGTGTCTATACATTTAGCATTGATGAAAACTGTTACTCTCAATAGAAACAGTTTGTATTAGGTCGCTGAATACTTTCCAACGCCTAGCATCCATTCAGACCATGTCTTTTGCCTTTACATGCCAATTACTTCTGTCCAATCACAAGATAAAAAACATCCAGATTCCCATTTGCAAATCTCAAGTCCCACTTCTTCATTTACACCCAAAAATATCCTGCCCGCTGTTTCTTCCCCATCCCTTTGGCAACTGCCGCTATTACGTGCATGGAAAAACATTATTAGGAAAGTCTAATGGATTTTAATTGTTTTCATTGCAAATGTTTCTCCCTGGTGGAAAAAAGCTCTAATCATATTGTCTCATTGCTCATTCTTTACTCTTCTTCCTGTTGTCTCTATTACTCTCTCCTTCTGTTCATTCTTCTTCCCATCCTGCTTCCCCAAATATACTACCATGTCATTCTCTTTACTCTTTCTTGCCCTGCAGGGAAGCTCATTGCTCTCTCCTTTCCATCTCCTGATGATGTCACTTCTCCTCTAACAGAATCTGTTGTAAAATCCATCTCGTCCTCCTTGCTTCCTACGAACCATATGCGAAAGCAGTAGCAGAAATTGGAAGATATGGCAAACGACCCCTGCAGTGATCAGGTCTCTGCACATGGTAGGCAAACGTTCTGATGAAAGAACATAGGCTGAAAACCCTTTTGCACTGATAGATCCTGTTTCTGGCAACAAAGCAGAAATGTCAGTAGATTGAAATATTGGTGGTTGTATCAACAGCCTGGTGATGCCTTAGAGGCTTCATGGAAAACTGAGATCTCAAAACTGTTTTGGGTGCTCTACAAACACAGTAAAACTAGTCTTTCTTCAGACACCCCACAGCCTAAACAGATCAAATATGCAAAGATCAGGACAACAGAAATACTGAAAGGTCAAAAGGTTTGCCCGAGGAAGCAGAGTAGATCCTGTCTGTGATTACTTATTAATGTCTTGTGTGTTTATTTTCATTACTTATCCCATGGCCAAGGAGTAATGGGGAAAAAAAATCCTTGTGCCTGCTTTCAGACCATTGTCTGGAACATTTTAAGCTGTTTTGCATATCTAACTGGTTAATATTGATAATCTCATAGTTACCTTAGAAAAATCCATTCTATTTTGACACTGGCAGGTACCACAATCTTTGTTTAATTCACTCCATCTTGATGCTAACAAACTCACAGAAAAAAAAGGGATAAGTTTTGAATTTTGGGGTTTTTTTTCTTTGAAGGAAATCACCAAAACAAGTTTCGTGGTTTTGGTGTGGATTCCCACTTTTCACACACTGTGAAGGGTAGTGTCTTTCTCTGCCTGTCTGATCCAGGTGTGGATTAGCACAGGGGAAAAGAAAATGGGTGGATTATTTTCCCAGAAAGCCTCCCAGGTAATGCAAGGATCAGAGAATATCCTCACAAAGTTTGTGATTTAAAAACATTTTAATGAAACAAAACCCAAACAACAAAAAAATGCCTTTAGAATCTCTTAGGGATTTTCATTACAAAATAAAACAGATATTCAGATAATAGCAGAGAGACGTGTTTGATAACTGGTTACTAACACAGTTGTAAATTAGTGGTGGCAGCAACTATGAAAATGCCTTTTTTCCCACTTTTAGAGTCTAAACAATTACTGCGGGTTTGTTTAGGATTGTGACCTGGTGTGCCATTTTAAACAATAGGCAATGTCAATAAATAATGATGTCATTTAGCTTAAAGATGGTCTCTCTTTGTTTTCAGAGTATGAGCTGGAAAGCTTGAAACAAATTCACTGGTCTCTGATCAGCTATAAAGTTTTGAGAAATGTTAATATTTCTATTGTTCTAAAAGCAGAGGATGTTTTGGGGGAAATCCTAACTCAAAAATAAGTTGTCTGTCAAGAACTGAGGGCTTTCCACACATCTTTTTTGTTATGAGAAGCTGATGATATTTGTGTGCAAACAGCGAACAAGTTCAAGTAGCTGAAGAAATTTAACCTGTAATTCAGCTATTTGTAAGTGGCAGAGTATAACACCAGCCCTTTCTCTTCAGAAACCAGAAGATCATTGCTCAGGTATGGAGAAACACGCTGATAGTCAGCTGCCATGTAATCAAAACTCTGAGACGTAGATTTCCAAAGGAATTTGGCAGCTCCAGTTGCAGGTGTTCAGGTGCTTGGAGAAACTCACCAAAATGCCAAAACACTCGCTGCCACAGGCTGAAAATAGGAGTCAAGTGCCTCGTCTGTTTGGACTCTTTTGTAAACCCCACCAGGCACCTTTCTGTAGTTCTGAGTATCTAAGTGTCTCCAACCATCCAACCTAACTGAAGACAAACCATATCCAAGTAAATCTGCTTCCGCAGCCGTGCCACGTGCCTGACGCTTGTGTCTGACCCTTCCTATTCCACCTACTCAGCTTCCCTTGACTTCTACATTTCAGATAAAATACAACACCCAAATTCCACCAAAGTCCCTTCTGACACTATTTGACAGAGTATGTGCAGGATCCATTCCTTAGATTATCTTCTGAGACAGGCATATTGGCATACACATAAATTTCCCAAGAACTGGAAACAAATATAACCAATATCGACTAGGTTATTGTGCTTTATTAAATTAATCTTTACTAATAAAATAGGGGGAAAATATGCATGGCTAATATTGCAAATTTTAAGAGAAAAGGAATTTTTTTCCCCCCAACTAGCTGTAAGATACAAGGGAAAATTTATCTTGTGTATTATCTAATAGGCCTTCCAGAACTAAAGACCACAGGAGGTAAGGCTAACAAAATTAATATGCAAAGAAGTTCAGCACTAGGGACCCATAATTTTCTTGCAAATGGTTTCACTTTAAGGATGAAACAACACAAGACAATACCAATTTCTTTCTTTTTTTTGCAAATAGATGATGCTTTAAAAAAATTAACACATGACAGCAGGTGGGAAGAAACTCGAGTAGTGGATATTCAAAGTACATAGTGACTACAAATTTGATTTGCTTAACATTTTACTAACTGATTTGAATTCAGGGATATGTTAAAACAATGTCAGGAGGTATATTTAATTAAGACAGGATTGGTTGTCATTCAGACATGAAGTAAACATTTAGCACACCTAGTGAATTATTAAAGTGAATGAAAAATAATCTGACCTTCAGAAAGCAGAATCATAAATAACAAGGACTTAGGAAATTCTACTTGGCCATGTTTGAAAATCATGTTCATTTTTTGCTCGCATTAAATAATAACTGTAAAAGTAATCATTACCAAATGCATTATTAATTAGAGGTTTTTAATGGCAAAGGAGCACTTTTATTGCAGTAATAGATTTATATCACATTTGTATATGCAAGACTATTATGAAACATGATAGGAGAAAGTTAAACTGTTCTTGCTTCTGTGTATGGAATTAATGTGGGCATTTAAGGTTCTGTTCTTTATATCTGCTTCCTAAGATGTCAGCAATAACTAGGTATTGTTTCTTGTACTAAAGAGCTCGTAGTATATTATGGCAATAAAACATGCTGACAAAAACGATATCTTTGAAATTAATCCTCATTCAGAACTGGGTGATATTCTAGCAAGGAATATTTTGTTTTAACAAGAATGTTGTAACAGATACTGCAGGACATTAGTTTGAAATATTCTTTCTGTATTTTTATCATTCTTTCACATAAGAAAATTTTAGCCTTTAGAAGTTCAATTCACCTTTGAACGTCACTCCTGATAAGGATTGCAGATTTTTTTTGCCTTTAGCCTTTGCAAACCAGAAATGTTGTGTTCTTTATATACCATAGAAAATTCTATAAATTCTATGTTCGTTATTGTGAATAACAATTCAACATATAATTAAGTAGGTGCAATTCTGTGGGTAACTTCTGACTGTCGTGATTCTTCATATTTGTAAAGGTGTACATGTTCGTAGAATCGGGATCAAAGATTGCTATAAACATGGTTTCCTTAGACTAAAATAAAAAAAAAATTAAAGGGAGTGGGGGGAAGCAGAACATAGGGACTTTTCACTGAAAACCACCAACATCAAAATCTAAAACAATCCCATACGAAGCTTTAGTTCACACTTACAATATTTTGTATTTCTGCAAAATTCTGCAAGATTTAAGAAGAACCTGACGTATTTTTGGTAAAATCAGTAGGAAAGTGATTGAAGTAAGATACAGTTCGGTATAAGGGTATGAAAGACACACAGTTTTATAAAAGAAAAATTAGATTAGTAGATCCCTGTCATTCAAAACCATACACAAAGAGATCCCTGCACCCATACACATGAACTTTCATCAGTCTTACTGAAAAAGTATCGTTTAGTAAGAAATCTGATCAGGTCCATACCCTTTTATTTATAAAACAGCTATTATTCCATCTTTAAGTAAAACAAATTCCTGAAATCAGCGTATAGGTAACATTCCTTGAACAAGCCCCACGCGGGTGAAAGCAGCCCCTCACCGGGGACGTTACGCGTGTGTAAGGGTTCCTGTACGCAGGACTGCACTGGGGTTTGCTGTGTCCTGTAAGTTCTCTCACTCACCCTCCCTAAACTTTGTTTTCTTCATTTTAAATATTTTCAAATAATAATTCAGCTATTTAAATACAAATATATATATAAATAGAACTTGCTTTGGTGATTATCTGTTCTTAGGGGGGCTATATTTGATTCAGATGCCCAATTTAGGGCTTTGATCCTCAGGCCATAATAACAATAGCAACAAAAATAAAATGTATTTTTTATAAATGTATAGTATTGTAAATTCAGATACTTCTAAAAGACTAAAAATCAAGCTCCATTTTTTCGCTATAAAAAGGCTTTGAAATATCATCTCTGGGTGTTGATTGATGCATTACATAACGTCATTTTTTTCTTTCTCTGTACAAACATGTTAAACATGCTTGACAGTTTTCTGAGTACAAATAATTTCTTCTGTTTCCCTTCGGACTCGATCTATTATCTTTTGCAGTATTTAATAAATTAGTGTAGGCAATATAAAATTGAATTACTTTATCCGTAATCAAATTAATTATATATCAACATTTTCCAAGGCCATAAAATATTAATATTTAATAATAACAATGTTTGCATTATGCTGTAATAGTTAAAGAATCTTCTTTAAGAAACAGCAAGAGTATAATGGAGACTGCCAAAATTAAATACAATATCACATGTATTCCTTTTTTATTGGGCTGCTTTAATTTCTATAAATCATATCCTTGTAGTCAGCAACCAGAATGAAGTTGGGTTATTAGAGAAGTTTTGTTTAGGCAAATAAAATTACTTTCATTGTCAAACAGTTCTTGTAACATAAAGAAAACATGAACTCGCTAAAACTTGCAGACTTGGGTTATTTCATTTAAAGGGCTATTTATCACTCACATAAACAAAATCAGACATTTTCAAGTGTTTCTATGACCCCTCGGTGGAGACCAACAACACACTTGAGCTCGCAACAGCTGCACGCAACACTCCCACATGGAATTCCCTCTGTCCCAACACAACAGGAACAGCCAAAATTCATTTTGCTCAATAACACAGCAGAGATTGTTGGCCTGATTATACAGCGTGCTGGTCACCTTTGACACCTAATCCTTACTTTTCCTGCAGAGCGTCCAAGGAAAGGATCACTGTCTTCCAGTGCTCTCGCACGCCCTGAAAGCTGGATGCCCATGACCAGGCAGCATATTTACACAAGCTCTTCCTTCCCAGCCTGCTCCTGAGCCACAAGCTTTCTGAAAAGGGTAGGAGCAAGAAGGATTTTGCTGTTTTCCCTAGAATCTGGTGAGATTTCTAATTAATATCCCAGCTCCCCACTGAACCTACAATGGCAGGCTGCACATCTTTGCTCTCTCCTAATCTGGTTAAAATCTGCCACCTCAAGGATCAAAAAGTCTGGGAAGAGCAAATCATGTGTTTTCTCAGGCTCCACCTTCAAGAAATGATGCTCCAAATAAATCACAAGCCTAAACCTTGGGACAACATAGGTAAACCCCAAAAGCCCTGGTCACCTCAACGTACTGGCAAGTGCTAGCTAGAACCTAGTCCTAGGAAGTCCAAGGGAAGAAGGCACTTTCTTGTCCTCTGACTCCCTCAGCAGTGTGACAATGCCAAGCAGCTTGCTGTAAAGTTAGAGTGGAAGTAGATGGGAAAAATTCTCAGTCACAGCAGCACCGTTCTGGCCTTCCCAACAAGAGCTCGGCAGCCACAGAGCAGTGAGCCAGCAGAGATGCTGCTGCAGCAACGTGCCTTCCTTCCAGCCCTTCCCAGTGCTCATGTTGCAACCCAGCAGTCCCGGTGGCATCTTTCTTGCCAAAACGTTTCTGCGTTTGCAATGCCTTTCCCTTTGAGAGAGGAAAAAGTTACCTTTTCCCTTTCTGTTTTACAGTTGCGCATGTCCCGTCTTGATATATGAGCTAGGATGCTCTCGTGTGGAACGTGTAAATATATAACGTTAAAGGACAACCACATGCTCATTTGGTTCTTGCTCAATATTGTCATCTAGGGCAAATGTTTGATATTCTGCCCTGTTTCTTAACGGTCTCTGTTCTTTAAGCATCTTTGAAATTAAAAGACCATTTCTTTTTCTTATACTTCCCATAAATCATATTGTGAGATTTTTTACATGACTGTTCAGAAATACCGAAGCATTAAACCATGCATTATGTTACCAAGGGTCCAAGTGGAAACAAGCAATTATCTAGCCCCCAAATTGTGGAAATACGTACGTAGGAGCTAAAAATCAACTGTGAAGGAAAACTAGACATTTAACATGTAAAATAAGACTCATGCCAAATTGGATATCATGGAATAGATAATACTTGTTTTCTTTATAAGAAAGCAAACTCATATTTCTGTGTCTCCAACATGTGTGGAATACAGAGTTTCAAATTTATTTTTACATGTAAGAGATTGTCATGTGTACCTCCTAAATTCATAAAATTCTTGGGCTAAAACAGCTTTACAATTATTATAGTGCAATTTTCCCTATCAAGAAATGCTGTGGACTTACTGTTTACCTTTCAGTTGATTTTATTTGCCAGATTATATACCAAATGGTCCCATGGGCTTGCTGAATATATGGGTGCTAACAATGAAAAATGTGCATAGTTTTAATACCAACTTTGTAAATTGCCTTAATAATAGCCTGTATAATGTAATAGTATTTTCAACCAGTACTTTTAATTTCTAGCTCATAAAGCCTTTTCATTGAACCCCAAGGGTGTAGCTATAAAAGTAAGATTTAATTTTGTATATAATGTGACCTAAATTAGTTTTAAAGCAATAGGAGAAACATGCAGCTCAAAGAGATAAGACTTAAATTATTATAACTCGATGAAATTTCCTATAGCAAAATTAATCATTATTTCCATTTTAAAATAATTTGACATAAAAAATATAAGACTAATGTAGATCTAGTCAAGGTGTATATTTTAAATGACTTTGCTGTAAATTACGGAGGCCATAAAAAGGGTGTTGCAAACTGTATGACAGCAAATGGTTTGAAGACACTTCCAAAGTGTAAGCTGAATACAATATTTCTTCAATGGAATGGGTTCATAAATAAATACTACTCCATAACAAGGAAATGGTGTATTTATGTTCATATCTTCAACCAAAACTGGAAGTCCCTACCCAGAAACCGACAGCGCAGTCTCATGGCTGTCAGTCTTGGCATGCTTGTCAACTGTCTGTGACATTTGGTCATTTTTCTTAAAGTGTCTCTCCTGGAATCATGTGATTATGCAAAACCTCAGTTTCTCAATTTCTAACCCTCCCAACTGCAGAGAAAATCTAGCAAGCATGAACAATAAAGCAGACGAAAGGAGACAGCACATAAAAAAAGACCCAAAATTATTTTCTCAGACTCTCTTTTTTTATTTATTCCTTATGTTTATCTTTGTTCAGGGGATTGACACGTGCTTGAATGCTTGGGTTTGGCAAGCGTACTCTGTTGACCATGTTAAACACATGAAAAAAAAAAATCTTAAAAGTCAGCAGACTGGTACAAAGCCATTTACTCTACAAGAAAAAAAAATTGTGTTTAACCGGGATTTATTTTTAAGTACACGATAAAGCCGGCCCAAAATTTTTCCTGCTATGTTGGCTCTGACTCCTTTTCTACAGGAATATGTCTTCCAGTACTAGATGCTTTCTGCTGTGAATAGTTCCTTTGGGCCTTAAAAAGGCACTGATTACAGTTATCTCTGCAGCTAAATCTGATATGATTTCAAATCAGACAGGTATAGGGTATAGTAGTATAAGAAAGAAGGGAAAATTTATGAGCGTATCAGAAGATTTAGGTTATTCCCAGCATTTGGAATACTACTTAGAACGTTTTTTATGTATATCAAAAGTTTACCCCACTAACATACCCTATGAAGATCTCTCAGGTCTGTGATATTAATGCCTGCACTTCAGGGTTTGACTTGCAAGACCAGCAAGGTCTGGAAGGTCCTGAGGCGGGGAGGGGAACACACCACACACAAAACTCTGGACTCGGCTTCATCAAATCCATCAGCGAAGCACAGGAAGGAGCGACAGTCGGACACGCTGCCTCAATGTGCTCCAGCTCTGTGGTACCCAGACGCATTTCGGACACATCAGACTGGGCTTTGGAAAGCTTTGCCCAAAGGATCCTGCAGGCTCCTGGTGCCGGCCCAAGACGGTTAAACGGTAAAACTTCCCCCGGCTTTGGTGTGAACAGGCTCAGCCTCGTCAAGGGCGGCTTTGCGGAATATCCTCTGTCAATGTTTCTTTTTTAAAGTTTGTTTCATCCTTGTAAGCCTTATTGATTCTTACAGCTGCTGCTGGTCTGACCCCAGGAATTGAGTAATAGGCTGCAGCTCCCGCAACACCACCTCCCACGCCAAAGTTTCACAGCTCGCGTACTTTGCATACCTACACGGGCTCGTTAACTGTTTGTGTTTCTGGAGCCCGGCAACATCCTTACTACGAACAAAAATAAGTATCTGTATCAAGCCATCTAAGTAGTTATGTACGTTAATTATACACACACACGTATATTTATAGGGACGGGAAGGAGGAAATGGTATATTAGCTGTATATCAAAGTGGCCTTGCCTGCACCCCACCCCTCACCGGCCCAGCTGAGGGGGCTGCGTCGCGTAGGACGTCGCGTTACCTGTCGCTGCGCGTA
>NW_010528059.1:0-2678 GCF_000687285.1 Phaethon lepturus
AGGGAAGGGAAGGGAAGGGAAGGGAGAGAGGTTTTTTGGGGGGGCACAGGCTTTTGCAGCCCCCCTATAAGCTATTTAACAAGGGAAGGACATCAAGACCAGAACATTTATTAACTTGACAGGAAGAGAGAATAATCCTGAGAACAGTGCTTTTAACAACCAGGGACGTCCGGTTCCATTAGCTTTGCCCAGACGCTTACGCAGCGTGAGAGGAGGCGAAGGGCTGTAGCCCGAGGACTCGTCTACACTCACAGATTAATTTGGAGTGTGTGCGAATTTAAGGAACTTTACTGTTTCTAAGCAGCGTCCAAAAATGGGATTATTCAGGAAAAGCTGCTCTGGAAAGAAAAACCCTGAGCAGCTACAAGAGCTCCTGCCTGGACCATCCTGTGCTGCTGCTGGTGGACGAGGGGAAACATCTCCAGAACCTGCCAGGACAAAGCCGCGAGCCCTGGGGTGCACCCGTCGGCGGAACATCAAGGGCATTGGCAGGGATGGTCCCGAAAAGGTGCTTTTCATTGGGGCTGAGCCTACGAACGGCAGATCACGCTCCAGGAGAAGCTGCAAATAGTGTGATCCTCTGTTCCGAAGCTTTTTCAAATGCCCCCATTTAAAACTCTTGCAAAGCCTGAGGGCGAGTTCTTCTCCCTCCGCACCTTGTGAGCTACTTGCAACACTTGTATATATGTAAAAATATACGTATATATTAAAAAATAGGTATTTTTGTAAAAAAAAAAAGTAAAAAAAAAATTTTGTAAAAAAATACACACGCCTATAGGTGAGCTGCTTTCCTCCATTCACAACCGTTGCAAACCCATCGCCAACCCACCCGTCTCATCCTCCACAGCGTGCCATCTCCGCAGGTAAATGAGGGTTGTAGGAGGGTAAATTGGAGATGTCAAAGGTAAATTAAAAAAAAAAAAAAATTAAAAAATCACGTGCGAAAGTGAATGAATCTCCTAAAGCCGTGTCGGAGTGCCGAGAGCCACCAGGAATTTTGCGGTTCGCATTGGTGTTGTGCATGGGCTGCCACGGCGATAGGCAGCAGCCTAAAACCCCGCCACCGATCGCCATCCTTAAACCCCCGCCACCGATCGACATCCAGCTCGTCGGCTGGCGCGTCCCACCCAACCTCCCGGCTGCTGCATGGCAGGTCATCTTGTCCATCTACCCCCTGACCCGCGAGCTCAGACTAAACTTAAAGTAAGCTTAGTTATGAGCTTAACTAAAGGGAAGGTTTAGATCTTTGGGGGCAGCCGCTGCTTTCCATCGTTTCCGACGGTTAGCTAATTCTGATGTTAATTAACCCATTTTACCCATTCTCCCTCAATTCTCCTTAGCAGCCACCCAGTTCCTCCCAGAGAGGTTGAACCAAACATCTGAAGGGTCAAGACAAGGAGGAGTCAACTGGGGAGTCTAGCACCCAAACTTCCACGTCTTTAAAGACCTACTCAGGAGGCCATGGTCAGGGTGGTGGGCAACCATCCCTGGGAGCTGCAGGTGAGACCAGCCGGGCTTCAGAGCTGACGCACGCCGGTCCGTCAGCACCTCTGAAAGATCAGATCCTGGGACTCTGAAGAAAGACTTGCTCTTGAAATCACGATTTCGTGTTTTCCAGGCTGTTTCAGTGCTTCTCAGGCGGCCCACGGTTCGGCCAAAGCCCTGGAAAGAGATGAATGGCGGACCGGTGGCCTCTTAAGGGCAAGGCATTGACGCTGCAGGGAGCAAGAGCACAGGTCAGCAGCAAACATTTTATTAGAAGTCAGCGGAGAAAACCACTGTGTAATTCCCAGCACCGCAGGAAACGCCGGGTGAGATGTTACAGCCCAGACTCTTCAGGGAGGCAAAGCAGCTCTTCGCCGCGAAGCCTCGCGACTTTGCCGTCTGCCGCTACGGGCGGGCAAAAAGCAGGCGGGACGTTGCCCGGATCTGCATTTTTTTGGCAGCGAAAAAGGCCGTATTGGGCAGCACGTACGTGAAGCATCGTTTCGGCTGGAGGACCAGCACCAGGCTCATCATCCTCGTGCCAGAACCGGCGATCTCTCTGTTGCACTTCGTGCGCGTTGGGTTGCGGGTGCTGGTCCCACCGGTCCAGCCGCACACACCTTCTACCTCTGCACAGATACCAGTGATTTCTCAGGAAAAACGTGTTAACTGAATATATTGTAATGCAACACGAGAACCGGCTGAAACCATGATGAACGATGACGTGTTTGATCGTCCTTCCAGCAGGCCCTTGCTAAAAAGATCTTTTTATTTCTGAAGGTTACAAAAGCCTCGTTTCGAAAGGCCAAGAGGAGCTTGGCGAGCTGCTGCAGAAGGGGAAGCGCGCACGTTCGAAAAAAAATAACACGTTTAATTTTTCAGTATCTCGGTCCACTTTTCCCTTTCCGCAGCGAGCTCAAGAGAAAAAAACAAGCTAAGGGAGCTCAGAGAAGTCCTCAGGGCCACCTCCTGCCCTTCGCTGCACGGGGCGGTGAGAAATCCGCACTAACGAGCGCATCCTCGGACAGGCTCTGGAAATCGGCGCTGGCCCTTGAACTCCCAAGCATCCTCGCTGTTTCCATGAATTTTTTTCCAGCCTTTATCATCCCTCCCGAGATCTGGGCATCAACTTTTCCGCGAGGCACTCCTGGCTTAGGAACACGCAGCCGCGGTCTAACAAACCACTCTGCGAC
>NW_010528060.1:0-8233 GCF_000687285.1 Phaethon lepturus
TATATATAAACAATATATATAACAAAATATAACAATAAAATTGTTTTTTTGATTGTTTATTTCTCTAAATATCTTTACAAAACTTCACTAAACTAATTGAAAATTAGTTGCTTAAACTCTGATATTATTTCAGATGTTATGTACTGGTATAGATATTGTGAATATATTACAGACATTGAAGTTTGGAATAAAGCTGCTTGACAATGATGTATAGGTAAAAAAGGAGGCAGAAGGCACAGGAGTCAGATTATATGAGTTTACATCCCTTCAGATGTTGGGAACCCTTTACGTGGTCAGCACCTGACTGCGCTTCTCTGTCAGGTTACGCCTCATGCTGCACAGAAACCCACCCGTGTTGAAGTTCAGCATAGGCCAGGATGCCTGCTCACCTGTATGCGAATTCCGTTGTGATCATGATCACAACCATGTCTTCTCTCCCAGGTGGAAGGCAGGTGGGTGGCCCTTGGCCTACCAAGGCAGTGAGGGAGTTGGAAAGGGAGTTGTATATGGGGTTGCCAGCATATGCACGGGTCAGCTTGCCACATACCTTTACTACGTGCTAGCCAGGAGTCACATATGCATACTAGTGCTCTGAGGTTATGTAGTGGCCACTTACGATAACATATCTGCGGAGTTACGGCTTATGTTCAGGTTCTGCTTGAAATCACCAGCTCTGCAGAAAAGATCTTCTACAAGGGTCTGCTAGTGATTCCCTGTTATCTGAAGGTCCACCTAATATCCAGCAGTTGCAGAAAAGTGAAAATTTCACCAGAAAAAAGGCAGGAGGTCCGTTTTCCAGCCCTATACTTCCCCCTGCTATACCAGTCACTCCCCACTGCTATACCAGTTAGTCCTGTTCTTTTCACTACCAGTCTTTTGCTTGATTTACCATTTCTGCACTATATCTGCCTTCCTTTGAATATTCAGACCTTATTCCTGTGATATTAGTCTCTGTTTGAATTTATAACTTGAGCTTCATTGTCTTTCACATGACCATAAATAAGCAAATTACGGATTCAACTGCGGTTGTCTGCAGTGCAGGTGCTGGGTGGACATTCCTGCTGGGCCACCAGTGGACTACTCAGGCTGGAGAGGATGGAGACGAGAGAATGATAAAATCTAAAATGGTTCACAAAACTAAGGGATTTCAGCATTTCTTGGAAGACCACACCGAGCACTTCCTCTAATTCCAGGAGGAAAGAGACCGTTCTCATAGGGCCACTCCATGTATTATCTTCCTGGACATCTCTCAAGTAAGGGGTTGGCAAATAGGCCTGTGAAAAAGTGGGGGATTTTGACACTGCATTTAACAGATATGAAGTCTGAGCTAAAAAATATAAGTACAAACTTAACCTGAAGCAGTTGGCATCTGGGATATGTGGTCCTTAATGTTTTGCATTTTGAAGTCAAAATAGCTATCAGTGAAGCAACTGTCAGGACAATTTCTTTCGCTTGATCTACAGTTCTTAGATCTGTACACGTCTCTTGTGTTTATCTCCAGGATTCATTTCTTATTTTATTTCTTATTTCCACAACGTCTTTTCAGAGTCCCATTAAAGACAATGGCTTTTCCTCAAAACAAATTACAAAGAGCTGGGAATAAACATACAGAAATGAAAATAAGGCCATTAAGTGAGAGAAAAAAACAAGGTTTATTTAACATGCGAGGAGAAAAAAAGCTTTTGTTATGACACATTTATTCAGCACATAGTTACAAAGTAGGAATGTCAGTGTTAAAAAGAGTGATCACTAATCTGAATCTTCTTGCTTTCCCCCCTCAAAAAATCTAGTTACACTATTTTTCTTTATTCTCTTGGGTTGTTCAAATTAGGGTAAGTCATCCATAAACTCTCATGTATAATTCATGCAAAGACTTGGTGCACTGTGTATTTGCCCTGCTTCCATAAAAACACATTATTATAAATGATTTCCGATATAGAGTGTTTATTTATTTAAAATTTTAATTAGTCTTAATTATGTCTAGTGTTCACAACAGTCAATATCAATAGTAGAGGTGGGCAAAAAAAATTAGATCAGGATGTCTTTTTATAGATCTTTTCTTTTTCTTCCCCCATGCCCTAAAATAAAGTGAAAGAACACACAAGAAAAAGCACATATATCCTGTTTTAAAGATACAATAAAATAAAATGGAATCAAAATAAAAGGAAGAGTTGCCAAATATGAATGGGAATTTCTGGAAATATAGTGTATTTTTATGATCTTACTTGCATTCTAAATAAATAGATAAATAACAACTCTGCTGAAAACTTTGTAGTTATACTGGTATGAATGCACTGGAAGTCTTAGATAAAACAGATTCACTGAATCCATAAAAGCTGTGGGGAAGGATCTTCAGTACTCACAGAAAACCAAACCAGTAAAATTATTATTTTTCCTTCTTCTAATATTAATGATGAAATAGCTCATATCCTAACTGAAGTTGAGAGACATCTGTAATTATCTCTCCCATAACAGTAGCAGAATATCATAACAGGAACTTATTGTTTGAGTTTCTTATTACATGAAAGGTGATGTTCAGGCTAATCAAATACATGCCAGGAAGTTTCTAGTTTCTGGCGTCCAAGTAGCAAAACAGAAAGCAACCTCTTACCAGGTTTCAGAGCCCAGAACAGCCTTCTGATAATAGCCAGATGAGTTTCTAAGTATTCACCGTGTCACCCTCCTTGTGAGAGTATTCAAATCAAACCTTTCACAAAGAGTATCTTAATCAAGGCTATCCTAAGGGGTTCTATCCTGTGTTCAAATTAATGATTGCTTACTTAACATTAATCAGCTGTCAACTAAAATGTATTAGCAATGCTTGAAAATAGACCCAGCAAGCTCCACGAGATCAGCAGGCTGACCACTGGGCTATTAACTTATGTCTGTGGATAAGACTTCACTCTGAGTACAGAAGGTATGGAAGAATGCCAGACAAAGTAGAGAAACTTGTAGGAAAAAGAGACTAATTTCATGTCTTCTGCAACGGAATAGGCTATAGCCTGGTGGTAATGGCATTTCCTCTTGCAGATGGGAGCTTTAGATCTGAGTTTTCCACGCCACCAGGAGACTCAGCGAGATGCATATTTCCTAGCCCTGGACAACTAGTGTTCAGAACACAGCAACTGATTGAGAGGGAACGTTGTTCTTGTCTGACATCATCTTAGAAGAAGTAGGTAATGCTCCATTTATCACAGAGACAAAATCCATAGGTGTTCCAAATACATTTTGATTCAATCAAGCACCTTAAATGAAATAGGCATAGGGGGGACTGTTTTGGGGTACCGTGCTACTGATTAATTACGTGGCAGACCATGTAATGAGCTAGACTAAATACTTTGTAGATCAGTGTCTTAACTTCTGAAAGTGGAATGTAGCATACGGCTAGAGACTGAATACAGGAAATGAGCGACGGGAAAAAAGAACGATGCTCATCTCCAGGTGTCTGGCATTTTCTAACAGAGGCTGCTCTGGAGCCAGAGCACATGTTCATTGTTTTGTGCTTAATACCCCTTCATGCACTTTTTCTTCATGAAAGTGCTTAATCACTTCTTGAATTTAATTCTATTTCTGGCCTCTGCAGAGTCTTACAACGAGTTCTGCAGTTTAATTATTTTCTCTTTGAAAAAGATTTCCTGTCATGTTCACGTTTCAGCTTGGTACCTTCATAGTCACACTATACTGTATACATTTTTTCATAACATTCACGGTTTTCATTTGCCTCTTCCAAACTGAAGTCTATAAAACTCCTTGAATAGTAGCCATTCCGTATAGCTGAGGGCATTTTTAAAAATTTTTTTGCCTCCTCGTAAATTTTCTTTTGACATTATCCCTTCTGATAATGCTGATGCTCTTGTATCAGCATTGCATGATATGAATGCACCAGAAAATAATAATAATAATAGTAGTAAAAAAGTTTTCTTCTGTATTCCTTTCTAAAAAGGTCCTGCATCGTATTTGTCAGTTTAAACCAACATTGCAAGACTGGAAAGCTTAAGGTGCCCAGGAAATCTAAGTCAGTATTCCAGTGCTTACATTTTTTAATTCAACAATTAATTCTCACCTGAATGATCTAAGTGCTAGCATCTTTTGCTTTTCTGGATCTTCCTCATCAGCTGAAAAAGCAATGACCTGTATCGTTAAAGAAAAATGACCATGTCTTGTGCTATATAAATGCAAACCCACACTTTAAGGATCATTTAAGTCTGAAAAGCCTACACCGCGTAAAGAAAAAACTTTTATATGAATAATAAAGGGTGTCCGAACTTACTTGAAATAGAATTTCACTCTTGTTAAAGCTCAGTGAAGCCAAAGAAGTATCTCAGAAGACTGACTGAATAAAAGACTATCTGAAAACCCGCATTTTAAAGACAAAGACAAAGAGAGTGTAAGTACCAAGCTAAAGAGTATTACAGTGCTACAGCATTTGTCAGCGCAGATCACTCCCCAGGAACCGAAAGTATTAACAAGGCAGCCTGTGGCAGTTTTGAGCTAATGAAAGGTTGGCAATGACAGGATTATGAAACTGAGGAAGGATATCGCTCTCTGCCCTCTTCCTCGGTATTCTGCAACACCTTAAAGTCATTTTCTAGAGCAAGGCAGTTCGAGAAGTAGCAGGTCCCAGTTCAGATGGAAACGCCACGAGAACATCAAAATATGTTGTTTAGATTTGGTTGTAAAGCTCTGACAAAGGATTTTGTTAACACTTTATTGCAATGGGTACGTTCAAATGCTATTGCAATTTCAAAAAGTAACAATTTTCCCTCATAGGCAGCAAACATACACTCTGGGGGGAGGGATACAAGCTAACTTTGGTCTACAAAGAGAAATAATGGTATTTAATCTTATACTTAGATACTTGATATTCATTACTTTGCTTGCTGTAAGATCATTCATTGATTTTTTTTCTGATATTCATATTGGTTTTTTACAAGACCGTGTTAAGATTATTCATATTTCCCCATTTATAAAATTGTTAGTGTTATTTATGGAACACCAGATTAGACTATCTTTAAATAAAATTAAATACGATCTACAATTTTTTTTCAATTACCTACAACACATTAAGTTATAAACCTTGACAAAACATGGAAATAAGGTACATGTCGTACTCTAGCACATTTCACCTCTCAGGGGAGAAGTCTTCACTAAAATTTTTCCTGAGAGGCATGCAAAGGAGACTTGAAAATTACTCTGTCGAAGCTTGTTGATGGATTAGTGTTCTTTTTTTCCTGTTTTCTTTTTTTTTAGTTTCTCTTCAGTTAAAATAAAAATTATTTAAATTAAAACCTCAGTTCTTTTAGCTATTTGCAGTTATGTTCCCTTACCCATTGTGGAAAACATTTATGAATAAAATATTGGTGTCTATAACTTAACCAGCAATAAGAAATGCAGTTATTGAGAAATTTTTTGTGGCTGTTTCTCGAGAACTGTACTGCTGAACTGTGTAGAGACAACAGGGGGGATTCTGGCATTTAAAAGGTGTTTCATTTCTCCAATATGACTTACGAGGAGAGTGTGGTCGGCACACTGTAATTACAGACAACCGTTTGTGATTCACTGGAAGAAAACATATTCCTATTGTGCTGAGTTATCAAATCTTGAAGTCAAACCTTTCTGTCTTCCATACAGATTTGCTGCCCTTGAAAGGATACAGAATACCTTCAGTACACAGGAATTACCTGAAAATCACATTTCATAAGCAGACAAACATCGGCGATAAATCTCATAATTGAATTTTATCAAAGCATAAGTCAAACATAAGTTGCAAAGGTTGCCTAAGAAAATTTCTCCATGGAAATTAAGGAGCTTTCCTGCTCTTTCTAAAGACTTTTACTCCGCCAATTCTTTTGCAGATATAATTTTCTAACTCTCTCCAGCAATGGCACAGAAGGTAGATCCCTGCAAGCTACCGTGCAGGGAGTCACACAGAAGGTCTGCTGGAGCATTGAAAGGGAATAACTTGCCTCATATACACATGTCTGGCTCCCCACCAACTCCGTATTCCTACTGTAAGTGAAATAGGGCACTGAAAGCAATGAAGTTCTTCAGAAAGTCTTTCTCATCCTGACTCTTTTTAAATTATTTTGTTATTCCCTTGCATTCAATACTTCTCGCAAATCCTCATTGCTTATCCCATTCACGCATGGAGAATCACCTTGAGGATGCTCTTAACATTCAGGGTTAGGTCTGCAGATTGTCAGCAAATTTGCAAACGTGCCAGTCCTTCCATTTCTGAGGACTGTGGAGCTCTGCTCCTGCCTCATTCTGATAATGATCCTTTACAGTCATCAAAGTCTATAGTTGAATTACTTGACTCACCTTAAAACCGAACAAATATCAATCAGGGAAATATCAATCCTGTGAAATGATTTTCCACATCAAAAGGAGCAAGATTCATATTTTCTACATTTAGACATCGACCTGACTGTAGACATCTGTATCTGAGGTAGTTAGCTGGATCCTTTATTACAGTCAGTAGAAAAACAGGCGTTTGCAGGATGAGATTCCCATCTGCTAAGGCAGTTTCTAACACAGGTTATGTGAATAGCTACCTGGAAATGCCCATTTCTCTCCATTAACCACTAAAACCCAACAGACACAAAAAAAGTTTTGACAGTTAAATCACAGGTAGAGCTCCAGTAAGACAAGGTGAGTCTTATCAAGAAACGTGCCTATAACATACTAATGACAGAGCCATGTCCTGTGGCCACTCTCGAGAAGACAGGCTTTGTCATAACACATTTACTATGTTAATGCTAACATGTACTGTTGAAAGGTGGTATAATTTATTGTGTAGACTCTTTCAACACCAAAAATTCAAACCGTTTACAAATGTTACTCGTGGATTGTACTTCCCTGAAGTTACAAGACTGTTAAAACATTTCAAAACATAAAAATACAAACAAGCATACACTTTAAGAAATGAAAGCACTTCTTAGCTTATTTATTGTATTATATTTGCCTGTCGTTGGTGATTAGCTTTTTGTGATTATCAAGGCAAGTAATTTATTATGAACAAGTCCACAAATTTTAAAAAGCTTAATTCATTTTAGCACATATTATTGCACTGTGCCAAAATGTGCATCCAATGCACATTATCCATTATACACTTATTTGTCGTTATTCTCTTTCATAAATTTCAGCTATGCAGTCAAAGAGCAGAGAAAATTTCATGTAACTCACAGCTAAAAACACAGCACGAACAGTAAATACTTTGATGTGAAAATTGGGATGAAAACGATCTGGTTAAATTATTCTTATATTCTAATAACTTACTGAAAGAAAATAAGGCAAGTTCACTTACAATTTGCTGAAGAGAGAGGGAATGAAATTATAGATAATATTACTAAAGAGTAGTTACATTAATTTTAGTTCTTCTAAATATTTCACATATGGAGTTGTCAAAAGGTTAAACTGAGCTGCCGAACATTATTATATACATGCATTATTCATTAAATAGTAATGGTGAACATGACAAAGATTTTTGTGTGCAAAGCTCTGTACAAAAACATCTTAAGATTGTCTCCATTTTGCATAATGCACACAATAAATGAGTACTCCATCTAATACCTATTTCCATGCTATTTTTCTACTGGTGGTGTGCTTTCAGATAAAGCCATTAAATATCAGTTACTTTCTTACTACAGTGATCAGTACTCTTAGGCAAAGAAAAAAAGAAAAAAGTGCTTGAGAGTTTAAACGTAAAAGTGTTTCACTTGTATCAATAATCAACTTCTTTATTGAAAAACCACATCCTGCCAAAGAGATAGCATTAAAAATATATGTTTTAAACCGATTGAGTGAGACTTATGAGACAAACATACATTAGCTTATTTGACTTCATCTGAATCTAGAGGCCAAACATAATGTCAATGAAGTGGAACCCAGTTCTGAAGCCTCTGAAAAGCTGGTGCGTTTTACTCAATATCAATTAATTAATGCACTGATAGCCATATAAGGAAAGTAACTATCTGTGGAACCAGACATTCTTTATATCATGAAGGTTATTTAGTAAAAGAATGATAGTAACAAAAATTTACATTCACATGCCACCAAGATCAAGAAGACAGGAAAAGAAGAATTGATTTATTGTCTGTATATGGGTAAGAGAAAATACCCTGGTATTTTGGATTCCAAAGTGAGGCCTTTTTGACTGTGAACCTTTCTCTTTCCTCTCCTCTCCTTTCCAAATATTTCAGTCAACAGTCACAGAATCACAGAATCACAGAAT
>NW_010528061.1:0-23263 GCF_000687285.1 Phaethon lepturus
ACCTTAGTGATTCTGTGATTCTGTGATCTGCGTTTCTGCTCCCAGTGCCTGCTATAAACTAGCAAGAGAGATGAGAAAGTTCAGTGGTCTTGTACTTGCTTGAGACTTCACGTGCTGGTACTATTAGCAGTAACATTAAAATAAGAACAACAACAAAAGCAAAGTGCACAACTCTAAAGGCTGCAGACCAATGCCACTTGACGTTTCTTTTTGGTCTGTAGTTCTGGCACAGCATTGTTAGAAAGCTAAGTTAGACCTAAAACAGGCTACTGCAGGAGCTGGTACAGTCACTAAAAAGGGTACCAGGGATATGAATGGCTCACTGGATCAGAAAGAAGGGGAGGAAAAAGATATCTAAAGATACAGAAGAAAAGGAAGCTTTAAGCAGTAAAGAAAAAAAAAAGAAAAAAATTTTAAAAAATTTATACATGTTTTAATCTTGAATCCAGAACTGAATACTTATTTGCACCAAATAGTGCTATTTAAAATCTATCCTTGTCTCCTGTTTGTTTTTTTTTTTTTTCCCCTTGGGAAAGATTTATTACTACTTTAGCACTCTATGTAATTTATATAAAAATGGTGAAGATAGCCTACAAGTACCCTGTACTTGGACATCAAGTTTTTGGTATGTTACAACTTCTCTCTGCCAGTTAAGGTGCAATCCTTTCAGAAACAGGCCTTCCCAAGAAGAAGCTGTGCCCTGCAGGTTCTGCTGGAATCCACTGTATGGTTGAGGCACCAGACAGCTGGAAAGTCAAAGGCAATTTTTAGCTGCACTGCAACTGTTCTCTCTTGAAATCAGCTGTAGAAAAACTGGTGCTCTCAGTGGGAATATCTTCTGTCAGTTTTCTTTAACAGAGGCTTTTATGCGAGTTAGTTGTTGAGAATGCTGGAAGTAAGAAATGGGGTGTCTAATGTGAATGGGAAATAAACAAAAGAGCCCCTGGATCAAGAAGGGAAAAAGAACACATTTCCTTGGTAGAAAACTCCAACATACCAGGCTTAAAAAAAAAAAAAAAAATTAATCTCATGTGTACCAAATGTCCGTAGGAAAGAAAAAAAACAAATTAGCCAAGTTAGGTACCTGGCCTGCTATTCTGGTCCCAAATTTTGCAGTAAGTACTAAGTATATAAATTTTTAAATTAGTTTTTAATATAAGTGAGAGTGCAAAAAAGACTTTGGGATTAATTTATTTAAAAAACATACACAGGAAGTCAACTGAACCTGTTTTTGACACATCGTATGAAATATTTCTAAACTTTGTGCACAAATGAAGATGCATGGGTTCTGCACTGCCAAGATGGCTCACAACCTCTTCATCGCTTTGACTCACACTTGAATGATGTTTAATGTGAGCCATAGAGGACACCTGACGGTGTGCATTTTATAGAATCATTGGAGGTTTTGTTTCCCAACTGCAGAATGTTCCCGTGACTTGTGAAAGCTCAGAAAGATTCAGCCTTTCTCTGTTGCCAGACTTTGGGTGTGGATGCGTGACAAAGTAGGCTGTTTCTGGTATTCAAGCCTTTCCCTGCAGGTGAAGAAAACAGCTACTACACAATGAAAGGAAATGACAGCTGAACATCTTCGTTGAGGAGTCCTGATTTGCCCTCTTCCCCCACTGCTTCTGAAGATTCAGAAGCCTCGACCTCCATCACTAGTTTTGCCACCTCACTGGAAATGCAGTGGCTTTTGGTTTTTGAGGAATATTCAAAATGACACCAACTGTTACCCTGTCATCTCTGAGGGCACAAGAAGTTTGACTCTCCAAAGATTTCCCCTTCTCTTTTTTTTTTTAAAGGAAAGTTGTATAACGATCCCTATTGTCAGGGAGAACCAAAAAGTGACATCTGCAGAAGAGTAATTAAGAAAAATCATACCAGGAATTGGGATGGAGGGGAGGCACTGGAGCTGTTTCTGACTGGCATTTCAGAAGCCTTCTCATTCCCTGAATTAGGGTGGGAGAGAAACTGCAACTCATTATATGGAGCATATTTTTTGGCATTTATTTACAATAAGGCTGTGCTGCTGTTATCATTTGTGCTAGTATGTGTGCCATCACTTCTTTGTCTTGGGTCACTTGAGATTTTTTCTGGATCTGGCTGCAGGAATATGGTGAGGAGGATCTTCTCCCTGAAGTGGGGACTGAGGGTGGTAACTCTTTTCTCTGTGATGTTGCTGAAATATATCAGCTCTAATATTGAAATGGGAGGAAGGCGTTGGTATCCTTCTTACAAACGTTTATACACTGTAAACCAGGAGACTGAGCTTATGCTGAACACGTAGCTTGCTTGTGAAAAATTAAGGTGCTAGTCCTGTTCCCTCTGACTGCAACCCTTTCCCTCTGTGTGATCGAAGTGGTCGTTCCTGTTCATTAACATGGCATTCGGAGAAGCCTGCTTACAAGGACCTCTATCACCTAAGAAATAAATTTCTTTCCTTTTAAGAGTAGAAGGTGGAATGTGCCTTTTTCTTCCCAGGTCTGAAACTAGCTGACATGCTGAAGGGAGAGAGAGAATTTGCACGCAGTTTTTGGCCTCTGAGTGTTCCCATTGCACAAGGTACTCTGTGCTTGGTGTAAACTGTGGATTTTGTGGACTGGTGTCTTTCTCTAACCTCCAGCCTTTTTTTTTTTTTTTTCTTTTTTTTTCTTTCCTTTATTTTTTTTGTCTTTGAGCTGTCACAGTGGAAGCTGTATGAAGCATTGTGTAATGAAACAATAGATAAAAGGTTTTGTATTGATCTGGCATGAGATGGCTCTGCAGCAAATTGTTCTGCAGTGTCCTGGAGCATTGTCTCAGTGGTGTGTGGGGTAACTAGGCTGTACCTATTTACTGTTTAAGGGAACCAGAAAAGTTTGGATTTGATTTGCATTTACTGATGGAGAGAAGGTGCTGAGTAGCAGAGGTAGAACAAAATAGTATCTCTGAATTTGAAGGCACCACCAGAAGGATGCCCATCACCTGCACTCCCTTTAAGGTCAGGTGAGGACAAACACAGACAGCAGCATGGAACTGAGCTCCAGCTCCATGCTGCAGAGGTGGGGAGTTTTACAGTGCTTTCTGCTTTGCTGTGTTCATGAAAATAGATACCTCTGTCTTTGACTTACGCATAGTCAGTGAATCCTGGTGCACCCAGGCTTCTTTCATGCTCTGCAGGGGAATCCTGTTTGGCTAGATTGCCAGTAGTTAATACCAAACACAGGCGGGGGTGAGTCTGGCTGGTGCGCTGCTTCTGGACATGCCAAAATCAGGGGGAAAAAATCAGCTGTCTAACCTGGCTCCTTCTGTGGTAATCCTAGACCTAACTGAAGTGTAATTTGGGAAGAACCCTATTGTGGCAGGAAAAACAAATAGACCTTGCTAAAGAAGTGTGGTGAAAGCTTAGGGAATATCTGGTTGAAGTTGCTCAGGTTTGTGCCAGGGGAAGAAAAAGGGTGCACATGCCAAGATACAACTGGGGGGTGATGTCTAGAAGTTAGTTCAAACAATTAGGTCCTGGTCATTGCTTGCCAGGATTATTTTGTGTTTTCCACATGGTTTTTTTGAATGTTTGCTTATAAATCTTGTGCATTGTTTTTTTCCATTTGCAAAGAAGTGATCTTTTTCCTCATTGCCAGAAGCTTCTAGCTTCTGTTTTGTTTGTTCTGCCTGTGACAGATATCGTGTGTTCTCATCATAACCCAAAGACTTCAAAAGCCAATTAAATAATATCTGATCATGTACATCTTGAGCTAGGTGAGTGAGCGGAATTTTTAAGGCTAGTGAAAAAAATGTTGAGGTAGGGAAAGTGGAGGCATTAATGCCTCTCCCTGACCCTCCTCCTTTCTCCGGATTTCATCTGAGGCTCAAATTACTCCTGGTTCTTCACAGGGCTGCTTTCTCTCTGCTCTTTCCTGTGGGAAACTGCCAGCTTATTCTGCTCAGGTTGTTCCCAGACTTTATGTAATCTTTAAAGACAGAAACAGCCATTAAACCGTGTAGTTTGACCTCCTGTACTACATAGACCATTAAATCTGACAGCACAGAAGATGTGCGTAAACCTACCCAGTACCCCAAGGCTTATCGTGCTGTTAGAGATAGTAGTTGTGTTTCCTCCAGACTCCAGTAATAGGCTCTTTTCCATAAGGACTGTGATTTAGAAGTTGGAGTCAATTTTCAGATCTTTTTTTTTTTTTAGTTCCAAGCAAAAGATGACACAAGGAAAAAGCCTCTTCCCCGCCGTGCCGTGGTACGCGGCGGGCAGCACCGCGCACCGTGGGAGGCAGGTCTCCATTTCTGCAGATGCAGTAATTGCTCAGACAGCTCTGAACTAGGCTTGCAGGGGCAAAAGGGGACCTGGTTACTACAGGGTGTCTCTCATGGCAATCAGTTCCTTGCCTCTGCCATGTTACTACCCTCCTGATTTGTGGTTTACAGATTTTTAACGACACTCATAAAGGAGCTGCTGCTGAACTTTCTAACTATGTATTAAAACTACTGTATCATTATTGAGAAGAAAATAGCTAAATTTATTTTAAGGTTTTATTTTAACTATAGGTAAGCAAAATGCTAATGTCTAAGAGTAAACTTAGTAGTTTTGGAGCAAGAAGTATGGCAAAGACAGTTTGTACTTAGCCAATGGAAGTATTGGGTCAGAAATTTTTGAAAACTGAAGATTTATTGTTTTAGTTGAAAATGGTGCTTTTATTTGGAAATTGATCCCAGAGAACAACCCAGAAAGTTAAGGAGAGCCTAGAGAAATTTTTGTATTTTAGGTTGATTATAAATGAAACTTTTCCTCTTCCTTTCTCTCTCCCTACCAAACATGTCTTGTTTAATCCAAGTCTAGTTTCTAGTTTTCCATATTCTTTTGTATTCTCCAAGTTTATCTACTGGCATAGAAGACCTGATATACCCAGGCTAGATCACAGTTTTAAGTCTTTATAGGTATAAGGTATATGATATGATATAGTGATCATTTTATAATTCACACTGGCCACAGACATGGGACTAGAATTAATTTTGTACTATGAAATTGATATGAAGCCACAGAACACCAGGATGGAGACCTGCCTCTTGAAGAAATTCCTGGCCATTTGGCACTGCATGAAATCTTTTTAAACTTCAAGGGGAATGATGTCTTGTGCTTCTACCCAGAAGCAGGATTTGTCCCCCCGATTTTTTTTTTTTTTTTTCCCCTAAGTGTATGTTCACTCCAAAGTTGCATAGTTGGTTGCGTTTCTTTTTAAAGCTTGGTTATGGTTATTTTGCTCTTGGGCTCTGCTGCTGTTTGTAAAGAGGAAGAATGAATGTTACTATGGTCCCTGAAATTACTAACCTCAATGTCAATCTGTTAGTCTATAATCAAATAAAATAGACTCGAGGACTTTGTGCTTCCTTTCTTGTAGATTCCCAGATGTTAATAGATGTGCAGGATGACATGACCTCTGGCAATGTAACGAAAGGAAAAGGGAATGGAGTAATGAGGTTTGTGATACATTTAGAGATCCAGGATACGGATAAAATGGAGGTTTAATAGCTGATTTCTTTTTAATGAGCAAAATATCCATATATATGCTACACCAGGCACAAAATACTGTATGTTTCAAGATAACACAGTATTGGGTTTTGAAATGTTTGGGCTGATTGAGTAATGCTTCCTCAGTGGGCAGTCTGTGGGTTGGAGAAAGGCAGTAGCCAGCCTTAGTCAGGGAGAGGAGCAATGTTTGAATTTGCTGCAGTGGCCCTGTTTGGAAGATGGGTAAGCAAAAGTTTTCTATCAACTTCTGTAACATGAACCAGGTTCTAAAAAGAACAGATAGCTTAGGAAGTTTGGATTTCTTTTCAGCTGGGAAAAAATTCCCTCTTACTGCCTAGTTCAGCCTTAAATAATTTCCTGTAGAGCTTGGAAGAGTAGCAGTCACTGCTTTGGAGGTGTGAGATGTAGAGTCACATTTCTTTTGCACAACAGAAACTGTAAAAATTACAAAGGTGAACTAAAATAATAAGCATTGGAGGCTAATTTCAAAATAATAAGGCTGGTGAATAGGATTTGTTCTGGAAAAGGCAGCTCAGATTACCTTTAGATTCACTTATGGTCATTAACTCCAGAAGTCTGACTTTAAAGCTGATGTTCAGGGCAGGGGAAGCCAAAAGAAATAACTCACTGTAGTAAATGAATTAGAACATCACTGGGCAATTTAATTTTAGTGAATAAGGTCCATATTTTCCTTAACCACTGAAAAATACAGTACCATCACAGGATAAGACTGTGACACCTTATCTTAAAGTAAAACTAGTCAGTAGCCTGTTGCTGGACAACCTTTTTGCAATGTCCAGCTGCTGCTTTTTGGGATAAGTAACTTTTAGTAAGAGTGTATTTATTTGTAGGCTTAGAACCAAGTGCTACTCAATAGCTTCAAGAATATATGTGATGGACCCTACCAATGATGCATGCTAAGTTGTCTTAACCTGTTTTCTTTAAAAAATACAGTATGAGATGTGTATATTTTACTTTTGCTGAATGTAGCTAATATTGGTTGCCAGTGACTTAATTGTTATTAGTGATGCCTCTTAATTATACAAAACTGAGTTACTGGTCTGAGTCAAATTCACAGTGAAAAGATTGTACTCTTGCAAACAATAAGAAAACAGAGATTTATTTGAACAAATGGTCAAGCATTGTAACAGGCTGCCCAGGAAAGTAGTGGAGTTACCATCACTGGAGCTGTTCAAAAAACTTGTAGATGTGGCACTTTGGGAAATGGCTTAGTGGGCATGGTGGTGTGGGGTTGATGGTTGACTTGATGATCTTGGAGGTCTTCTCCAACCTTAACGATTCTATGATTCTATGATTCATCTTTAAGAAGAAAAATAAGCATAAATCTGGGTGTTGTAACTTAGGTTTGACCCTGTTTTAACTGACATCTGTAGCAAAACAAGTTTTGATTCAATGGGCCTGTACTCAGGTTTTTGAATGCAACTTTCTTCACAGAGCATCCAAATGGCATCTTTGTTTGTTTCTTCGGTTTGTTCCTTGTTACGATCATTCATTAGCATTCCTTCTGCTGTTACTATTTTTAATCACAGTGATATATATGCAATTCCCCCCTGAAAGGATTCCCCCTGGCAACTGTGGGAAAAATCATTCATGAAGCTTTGGAACATGGCCAGGAGCTGAACTTCATTGGCAGGAAAGGCATAAATATGATTCTTTCAATGTACTTCTAAGCAATGAAATAATTGGGGAGAAAATGCTTTAGCAAGCATTTTAAGAGGCAAAGCATGTTACCAATATACTGGAGCGAACTTCCCTAAAAGAGCTCTTGCTGTTCAGGTCATTATTCCCAGGTTAAACTGACTGCAAGGTAATTTAATTGCTTAGCTACTCCCTTACTTTTAGCAGAGACTTGTGAAGCTGCTCAGCATTAGTTATAGCTGTGTTCAGTGTCTGATCAAGCTGAAAAATCTAGGTATGCCAGCTTTGGAAAAATCATGTTGGGAACAACATCGTTCAACCTGCTTTTAAATGTGTGTTAACTTCTGCTTATGTTCAGCACAAGATAATAATGACATTTAATTTTGCAGGTCTATGAACACACCATCAAAAATCCAATTTGTTTCTTCTTTTTATATTTGGAAAAGGTAAAATACGTATTGAGTCAGTCTTTATTTTGTATTTCTTTCTTGTAAAATTACTCTGAAGGTGAACAGACTATAACTGGAATGGTGGTATTGTCTCACAGAAAGAAACACTTTAATAACGGTTGCAATAATATGTGATTTATCTGGGAGAAACTTACCTACAAATGAGATTTCTATCTTGATTCTTAGATATCTCAGAGCCAAAAAAAAAAAAAAAAGGGGAGAAAGAAAATAGCCATTGGACTATATGCAGTGGTGGTAAATATGGGCTTGAATTCCACGGTATGTAGAACCTAATTCTAAAATATGACACAGAATCAAGACACTGTGTCTCCAGTGACTAGATCTCACTGCTGGAAAGGTTCTCCTGACATTGTTTAAATTTTCTCCTTCTTAATATTTTACATTTTAATTTAATTCTAGTTATATCTGATATTGCTGAGATAAACTGATCTGAGATAGCATTAGCTAAAAGCCTATCTTTTCTTATCCAAGGTGATAAATGTTGTTAGTTAACTGCTAATCACTTAACCTGTAAAAATCTTCTTGCATTTCATTAGAATGTCTTCTTTCAGCTTGCTTAAGAAATTTTTCCAATGTAAATAACAAGGAGGATTGTTGCCCACTCTTATTTTCTTTTTCCTTCCTATCTGTCCTCTCTTTTCAAGGTCTGCTAATCCGATTTCTGGAAGCTCCAATAAGCACTTACAGTCACTAGGTGGTGATGTTCTGTCAAGAAAAGCTTAAAATTTGTGAAGTACGGATTCATGAATAAAGGACAAAAAAGACCATAGAACACAGAGACTGCTCTTCTTTAATTATTGTACCTTTTTCTTTACATTGTAATAAGAAACCGCAAGTTCAGAAAAAAACTCTTGCTGGTTGATTTAATTCGATCTGACGAATGATTTGTTACAGACCTTAACAGGAGGTGAGGAGAGAGTGAGTGAATAATTACATCTTCCATCATCAGGCAGTTAGCGCGATTGCTGTGAAGACCTTGAGAAGGTTGGTGACATCTGATATTGCATTTTCAAAGCTAGTATTTAAAAATACGCTTGGAGCCAGTTTACAGAAGGGAGTAAAGATGGTGCTGAGCTTGGCATACGGTTATGCTAAGTTTCTGTTTTGATAAATGTATTTGTCTTATGCTTCCCTGATCTATAAGGAGGCACAAAAGTGTTCTTCAAAACCAGGATGGCCTTCTCCCTTACATAATAGGATAGCTGTTGTTTATATCACAGGGAATAGTGTGCAGGGGACTTGGGTTTTCAGAAGAACCTTCTCTTCATAATGCTTTTTAAGCTTAATTTTCAAACAGTTGTTAAAAACCCTTCAATTTTATCACCAGTTAGTGCATTTCCAGTTGTCTCCCAAAATTTTGACCAGATGGGTAGAATTTGCATTTCCAAAGTATAACACAAATCTTGGTCTTTGCCTATGTATTAAAAAGAAGCTGAAAAGACACACTCATTTTTTATTTTTTCTTCTCCAGCTGTTGCTGCTTGCAGCTTATGTTACGAAACTTGCAAGGGAATGCAGAGCACCTGTGTGCTAAAATAAGTGAATTCAGTCCTATCTGACCTTTGGCACGTGCTTCTCCATAGCCTGCTTCTCCTTTTCCAGCAAATACAATTTTCCTTAGACTAGTTACCATTCCTACATCTGCAAAGGCATTTGTCTTTGCAATCTCCTTAATACATAGATTAAGAGGGAGCAGAAAAACACTGGAAGCAATGAAGTAATATAAGCAGCTTCTGGATAGTTGTCCTTGATCTTGTAGGCTATCAGAAATTTTAACCTGTGAGCACCAAATTTTAGACTAGACAGGCAGAAGGGGAAAGATCCTCCCGGGCCCACAGCAACCTGTCTAGAAGTTCCTACATGTCTTCTGGGAATTGTGTGTGTGCCAAACGGTACTACCACAATTTTCCACCTAGAGCCTGTTCCTGAGAATTGCACTTGGAAATTAATTTCTGGGGTCTCATTAAGCAAAAATGAAAAATAATGCTTCTCCCTCACCTCTGCCCCTAAAAAAATGCTTCCTAAGAAAGTGTTGTTAAGGACAGCAAACAACAAATGCTTAAGGACTTATACAGAAATATGTCTACCCACCAACCTTACGAACAATGGAGTCATTTTCTGAAGTGCAGACCATGGGGAAGGGAGAGGGAAAGGTATTGGGACAGGCTGGTGCAAAGAGCCTTTTCAAGTCAAGCCATGTCTGTGAGGGTAGTGGGGTAGAAAATAAAACAATCAGCATTTTTATACCAGCAGAGCAAATACCTAGTGCAAACGCAACCCATTTTGGCAAACAAGTCAATATAGGTTATTTCATTTGTGGCAGCAGTAATAAGCTGTGTCAGCACAAGCAGCCTTGCTGTGTAAGCTGCATCTGTCCTGTGAGGGTTTGTTAACCTTCTCTGCTGTAGACCAGGCCTTCTAGAGGAGCTCCTTGCTTACCTACTGGCAGCAATCAAGAAATTAAGAGAGACATTAGTGACTTCAAATTTTCACCTGGTGAAGTTTTAAATTCTACACCCGTCCCTTTTAAATGTCATGGCTACTCCCGCATCACCACGTTAGCATCGCTGTGGGTACTGATGATGCCCCCTGATATGGAGGTGGCTTCTGGGTGAAAATCAAACCATACCGTATTAGTTTGCTTTTTCACACTGGGGAACGTGTGTCCTGTGCAGCTCCACAGCCCTTACTGCCCCAGCTGAAGCCTTTCATCTCTTGTTTTCGCCATGTGAAATCAGGTGGCGAAGGGAAGATTTTTCCAGAGTGGAAAATACCAAGACGCTATTACCGATGATTTCTGGAGGATAAGAGGGGCTGGAGGAGAGGCAAAAACATCCCATCACTGTAATACTGAAATCTTAAGAAGCTGCTGGAGAACTGGCAGGACACTGGAGTCGCACTATGGCTCTCCTACAAAGATGCCTGTGTTTATTACACTTAGTTCTGTTCTCATGCTGTCATTTTACAGCCAAAAAGAGAGTCATGTCAAACAGGAGAAGAGGAATCTTGTCTCTCAGCATGCCTGGATTTACCACGTCCAGCAGATGAAGCCCTGGCAATGCTGGTGAGAGGACCGTTTAGCGGGGGTCTGTGGCTACACAGCTCATTTTTTTATTTAACCAGAAATGATATTTAATAAGAAAGTGAAACAGTGCTTTCTAGCACACTCCTCTCGCAAGTAAACATTTTAAATCCACAGAATGATGGCATTAAGTCCTTTTGAAAGCTCGGATAACCTTTGAAATGTCCTCATTCATAAGGAAAATCTGTTATATTTTCTGAAAAAATAGGCTTTCAGCCGTGCTTTCTGTATTAAAAAGTAGTCTTTGGTTGAGAGAACATGATTCATATTTATATATGAAAATTGTGCTGCCTCTGTAAGTGACTGAATTCTGTAATAACTTTTTAGTTTTACAGCTTTTTAATGCTGCCACTCAGTAACCCTGCACATTCCACGTCTGAAATGAATGCAGATCAGCTGTAATTATGATAATATTTTAGGTTCGTTTTGTTTACCCCGATAGAAAGCTCATTTTAATGTATTTAATTATGCCACACTTTTTCCTTTATTGTGAAGCACTAGGAAAAAAGCACAAGTTAAGCTTGAGGCTCCTGCCTGTGCCCCCAGAAAAGCAGCTCTGGTTCTGTCATACCCTGGCAGGGTAGGTCTCGGAAACACTGATATTGCTTGGGTTTCGTTGCAAAGTGACAAAATGCAGAAGCCTGTTAAGTGCGTTAGTGATGTATTCAGAATGGCATCCAAGCTCTCAAAATCTAACTGATCCTATTTTAGAGGGAAAGGAGATTTTTGGTCATTCAGTGAGCTTAGAAGGCCGTTGACAGCTCTCTAATGCCAGGGTTGTGCACGAGTAACTGCTTTTGGTTCGGTGACTTCAGGTTATACGGGGTAAATCTGCTGCTGAAAAAATCATGCATAAAGCTCTTTTTCTGCTGCTGCTGGAACGATGGGATTATCATAACAGTTATTTTATTTACTTTTCCAATTTGGAAGTTTTTCGTTCATAAACCCCCCCGGAGCTGTCTGCGCAGCTAAGCCGCTTTGGTGGTGCCGATCCCAGCGAAGCTGCTGCGGGAGCCTGGGGTGGTCCCGGGGTGGCCGGTTGCAGGAGGCAAACCTGTGCCTACAGCAGATCTCACCGCCTACAGCAGGGTGGTGGAACCAGCAGCAAGTGCTGAAAATCACAAATACAACGGGAGGGTAGCACAGGCTCTTTGCTCACTGGGAATAGAAACCTTGTCCTACACCTTATAGCTGCCAGGTTTTGGATTTGAGGAGGGCACTCTCCTTGGGTCCAGGAGGGAAACACCCATTAATTTCATGCCATTTCACGCCATTGCTGTCAGATCGTGGTACCTCTCCGTCCTTTGATACTGGCCAGCTTTGAACCGGTGATACAAAGGTAAAGGGTTCCGCACGTCAAAAACTGTCTGTTGCTGCTCCCGTGAGCCACTCGCTCCTTCCTCAAACTCCTCAATCTTCTATTATGTTTTGCACATCTAATTAAGGTAATTAATAGATGTCTTTTAAGGATTATGACCATCTGTATATACAGAAAAACTGTTTGAAGAAGATTTAAGATTACTGAGCTGCAATGAGATAATGTTTTGTTAAGGTTTTTTTTTTTTAATAAGCTAATAAGACATTTTACAAGGGGACAGTGATACTGGCAAGATCATGGGCTGCATCTCAATATTTTTTTCCTCATTTTCTTCAGGAAAAAGACTTCTAGTTTTGATTTCCTCAGCTGTGAGTCTAATTCAGTCTAAGCTCTGTATTACCCAGCTCTCAGGAGGTAACAGTGAAGGTAGGTGACAGTGAAGGGCTTTAATCCAGCAGAGCTATGGCCTGTCTGAATGGCAACAAATAGTGTGGAGAAATAGGTAAATAAAACCAGAGCAAAAAGTTGTTTTTTTTCCCTAAAACTTGCAAAATCTCTTCTTCCTATAGAATAAGTTTTGCTGGAGGTCTGGAGTGCTAAAACATTTTGTGTATATTGTTATAAAATTGAAAAATGACCGTGTTGTGCTGCCCTCCAGAGCCATGTCATGTAACGGAGTGCTGTAGAGCTTTTGCTTCCTGACAGTGGCAGCACATTGATGCTGGTGAGGCTTCTTTCCACACTGAAGTACTCCCGTGAAGGTGATGTTTGGCAATTAGAAGAGGTGCCTGTGATCTTGAAGTGATTAAACTCATACTGACGGTACACCCTCTCTTTTCTGTCTAGCTGGCCGGCCAGCCTGTCACAGACTAAGCAAGAGTGAAGCAGTTCTTGCAGGATGCTCTCCCATCCGGAGGCACCGCTCTGCAATAAAGACTGGTCAGGGTCTGGATTAGTTAACTGTCTTGCAAAGTAGATTCAATGTTCCAGAGTAACTTCTATGAAATAGTAATGCTGGGTAATTCGCTCCCTGCTCTTGTAGATGGGACCTAACATTTTCTTTGTCTTCTGCTTCCATTTACTTGCAAAACATTCATTATCTGCGTGTGTTCTGACGTTTACTTATAGCCAAGAAAAATATTGGATTTTTGCATCACATTTTTTTGGTATGGATACCAAATGGAATCAATCTCCTTCTGTAATTTTTTTAATAGCTGTAACCAGGTTTTACTTTGTGGGTCTTTAAAAACTATCTCACTGGGTCATCATAAGCTATTGATGGTGCACGTTCTGCTTTACTTGCTGTTTATCAGTTATTGCCGTTACCAAAGCTGGGTCACGTTTCCTTTCTGTCCAGTGACTTAACCGCATGACTTAATTGTAAAATTTGGAATAAAGCTGCAGAAAAAAAATGAAAGTGTAATTGAAGGCGTCCAGGCAGTGCTTGTCTGTTTACTATTCGACGTACGGAGTCAGCTTTCGACCTTTTCATTTTATTGGCATCATTTTTTTCCTTTCCCTGCTTGCTAATTATTAGTGATCTGCAGGTTCCTGACGGTGTGTTTCCCGGTAACTCCAGTCTAAATCACATTAGGGATGAATCCAGAAAGCGGTGTGCCCACCACAACAGGCTGCAGCGGTTTTGCTGCATGAGGCGACAATAAAGCAAACGCAAGGATTTGTTCCCCTCTGTGTGCATGCGCCGAGGTGCGGGGCGGTTTTTCTTCGTCGTCTCGAGGGAACATAAAGGGAGAAAAAGACAACGCGGTTTTTCCTCCTCTTTGTAGCTGAGGAACTGGGAGGCTAGTGCAGCAGGATGGGAGGTGAAAGGCAGCTCCTGAAAGACGCTCATCAACGCTGAGTGACTGCATGGGTGTTCGGTTACTGCTCATCCCTTTTTCCCACCTTGGCAGGACTGACCCAAATGGCAGTTTTTCACGTAGACGAGTAGACAGAAAAGGGGAAGGAAAGGGAAAGGGAACTGAGCTGGAGGGGAAGATGAGGGGGAGATGTGGCTGCTGCAGGAATTCACAGGAGAATTTTTATTGCAAGTTGTTTGGCCGTGAGGAGGGAAAGCTTATGGCTGGCAGTGTTCTCACTACCTGAAAAGCCTTTGGGTTTAGTAACTGGAGGCTTTTAATTTGTTTTCTCAACACAGGTAGGCACCTCTGTGACATGTACATACTTTCCCAAAATGTAAGCTTTCAGTTCTGTTCGGGCTTCCAGCCCTCCGTGATTACACCAGGCAAAGCGGGCAGGCGAGAGCACAGCCCCGAGCATCTTCCCGTGCCCCTCATCTTGGAGAATTTAGAAACAAAGCAATGACACGGAGAAAAGAGACTGGTGGTACAGCAGCATTGCTCTCCCTGATGCCCGGCTCTTTGAGGCAGCTTCCAATTCAAGTGATTATTTATATATGAGTCTGCAGTGTGATTGGCATTTATTATTGTGAAACCTCTGGAGGTGGAAGTCAAACTAGATGTGAGTGACACAACTGAATTATGAAAGAAGCCAGAAATATTTCACAGGGATGCCAGGAAACTACTTTTTTTTTTTTTTTAATACAAGATACATTTTCTATAGGAGATGGAAAATACTTTTTTTACTATTTAGGATAATAAATTTCTTTCATGCTTAAATGCACTGATTTACAACCAGCATTTGCACACAGCTAGCTCAAAAATTATTCTTATGAATCAAAATAATCATATAGCATTCAGATATACAATGAAAGAACTTCTTGTTGGGACGATTCCCTCTGCTCTACCCCCCTTCAGGTCTGCATTGGATGAGGCTGTTCAAGGTTTTACAGTGCAGCAAACAGTATCACTGAGAAACAGACAATTGATAAGAGGTTGCCTGGGAAACCCTATGTCTGTAGATTTTCATTTTGCTGCATTATGCACTTATAGGTGCAATTATTTACAATTAAAAAGAATTCCTCCTGTGGAATCAGTGAAGTGATGGGGAAATTACATTATATTCTCCAGACAATCTCATCCTAGTTTCTCATTTGATTTTTGATCATCACTAACAGCGGGGGGTGGTGTAGTGGTGGGGTTTTGGGGAAATACTTGCAGCAACAGAAATTCTGCTTGAGAAAGCAATATGGAAATACGCTGGTGACTGCTTTAAATGCAGCTCACGTATGATGTAGTCTGCCTGCCAGTGGAAAAACCCCACCAGCTCTCGAGAGAGCCCTGCTCTGATCAGTCTGAGTAGATTATTCCTTCAGCTTTAATAATTCAAACTCCCTGTCTGCCTTACAGGGAGTTTTCCTCTCTCCTGGAAAATACATGATGCTGACTGGGGAGTTCCCCGGTCTGCTGCTTGGATTTTTAATGATAAGTTTGTTCTTGACACTGTCTTCTCAAGGGAAAAAAAATATATTTTTATCCTTCTCTTTTTAACACGAAAGACCCTATGGGATGTATGTGATTTATGTGGACTCCCACTCTGCAGTTTCTTGGGATTTTTTTCCCCAAATAAGAGAAAAAATATAGGTTTGACTATTTAACTTGTGCTAACAGTAAACGATTAATCAAAAACATGATTAGCCTGTTTCATCCAACTTGGTACCCTGAGCTTCCTTAGACCCATTGTGTGCCCAGAGTATTTTCTTGGTATAAGATTTGATGCTAGCGTGTTTAAAAATAAATAAATGAAAACCTGACTCCATGTTCTGCATATCCTCTACGCAACTGGCTGAGTTTTGTGTGTGTCTACGTGTTGGTGGTTAGTGGGAATATTTTGTTGAGTTTCATGCTGCAGGGTTTCAGCTCCTACAACCTGAGTATGAACGGTGAAACCCCAGCAAGACCTGCAGTCTACCAGTAGCCTCTGTCCTTCTTGTGTCAGGATCGGGCTCCCTGCAAGGTGCCTGATCTGAAAGCAGCCTGGTTGAGACGGGGAGGGTCAGTCGACGCGTCTGTGAGAAGGGGGCATTAGTCATGGTCACAACGTCCTTCCTCCCGGGCGAGAATTAAGTCTGTGACACAAATGAGATCAAAGAAGGAAGAAAGGTGGTGATGGAGAAGCCCTCCATGGAGTCTAGCTGATTTTAGTAGGTCCGTGCGCTGCTGGGGCAGCCGCAGGGGGAAGAAAGTTTCCCAGGGCTTGCGCAGGGTTTTGGCGTGCTGCCTCCTGTGGCAAGTCCGCGCACGCTTTCGCGGGCTGTTGCCACCTGGCCACAGGAGGGGCGAGTGTGTGCTGGGGGCTGAATCCGCGCACGGCCCCTGAGCGCTGACAGCGGGGCTTGAATGTGTGGGGCAGGAGGGAGCGGTGCACTCTGAGCTAAATACACCGGTTTTCTTTGCCCCCGCTCGCTTGTGGGACGGCAGCAGAGCGGCCCAGCCCGCAGAGCATCCTCGGGCGGTGGGGCAGGGAAGCGGGGGAAGCCGACGTTCGAGCAGCGGCTCGTTTCTTCCTGCAGGATCCCACGCTTGTGCGCTCTGCCCTGCAGCTGCAATGCTCCCTCGTGCCAGTCGCGGCTGTGATACAGCATCCTCCTGACTGCACACCCTTGAAAATTTTCCATCTGAGCTGAGGACAGCAGTCAAGTGAATTCAGAGCAAGGAATTGCTTTTCTTAGGTGCTTTTCACGTACGCAACAGGAGCGGTACTCGGACCTCCAGGTGACCACGGGCCAGTGCGGGGGTTGAAAGCTGCTGCAACGCAGCGTAACAGGGGCCACTCAGAAATGAGGACAGCTA
This sequence comes from Phaethon lepturus, assembly GCF_000687285.1. Classification (NCBI taxonomy): domain Eukaryota; kingdom Metazoa; phylum Chordata; class Aves; order Phaethontiformes; family Phaethontidae; genus Phaethon; species Phaethon lepturus. The sequence goes on from NW_010528061.1 coordinate 16,763, forward strand.
TCTTCATCCTCTTTGCAGAGACAACCTGCCAGCGGGGTCAGATGGTACACCAGTAAGTGCAGTAAGTCAAAAGGAGGGCAGGGAGCGTTTCTTTCTCCTCCACTTCTCTGTTTCTATAAAACCGAGTTTCTGCCCTTGAGGCTCTATTTGTGCTCAAACGCTCTCTTTCCTTGCTGTCCGAGGGCGACGAGGACCCCAAATTTTCTCCTGCAAAAGTTACTTTTAGACCAGATGAGTGGTAAAAGCAAGACATTTATGTTGTAAAAAGCTAATAGCACAGATTGTAAATACCACAGCTGACTGTCAAATTCACTTCTGTTGCTATGCACATATTTAGATTCAAGGTTATGCAGCTCCAAACGCTTCACTGAAACAAGTGATACTTCAAGTTGTTTAGGTTGCACACAGCTACTACTTTAATTTATCCAATTTTTTTACATACATTTTCTGCAATAAATGTATATATATTTTTTCTTCTTGGCAATGATGTAATGCAGAGATTTGGTTTCCATATAAACATATTACATATTCTGGGGGAATTGCAAATTGCTAGCAACTTTTCTCAAGCACAGAATTAATTTAGTAAGACAGATTTATTGGAGAACTACTGAATTAGTTCACAAAATATATACCCCGCAGTTTGATATCGCCTCCTGCCCTCTCAGCTTTACAAATATTAAGCAGATTAGCTTGACCATGCAGCAAGCTGTGCCTGCAATTTTCTCTTTTATGGAGAGGTTAAATGAGACACAACAGAATAGTTCTGCTGACTGTGGTCATAGAGCAAATCTGTGACTGGGCAAGAAAGGAATCTCTTAGTTCCCTTGCCTGTACTCTACCCCAGTGATGACACTCTTTTGTTAAGTGTCATACCTGTCATTTTATGTGCTGTTTTTCACAAGAGAGGCAGAAGCTCTAGGATACCTTTTAATAAGGAGCCCTTCCTAATTATCCTCTGCTGAGGGTGTTTATGGGTTTAGCCTGCATCCAGCTCTTCCAGTCTCTACAAGAGACTGAAAATGTGATTTGTAATAACTCAAAATCTCTTACACGATCATTTCACCTCTGCCTGTGATTCTGTTGTCCCCGGCCAGCAGTTACAATTGGTGATCATGATGCAGAGGCGAGTTCAACCGTTCGGTGCCGTGCACCGCGAAAGGTCACCCTTAAAATCTGTTCCGTGGCTTAGGCAGCATCACCTGAGGAAGGCGGGAGAAGCAGGGCACGGCAACCCCTCGCAACAGCAGAATTCCCTTTTCGTGCCTTGGGGGGAGGGAGTCAAACCACCCTGTGGTGGGGCAGAAACGGCCACGTGCCTTGGGCTGCTTGCAGCCGGTGCTCTGGGGGTACAAAAGCTGCGTTTGTTTTTTTCTGCTTGTCTTGGGAACTTTGTCTTTCCCCTCCCGCTTTTCCTGTCTGCGTCTTCTAAACTTCCACTGGTGCTGGTTGCCTTAAATTTTGTTGCTATGCCAGCTCGACCTTCACAATTCTTAAACCCAGCAACAACAGAAGTATGCCTGCTGTTGCGCCAGTCGCTGCATTTGAGCAGTTCTTCCTTTCGTTTGCTTTTCCTCCCGGTATCCGCTTGCATTTTGTGTTTTCAGGATCCTAAATACAGAGGAGGGGCTGCTCTGTATGACTTTACAAGGACCATTTGGTTACTGGAATAAAAATAGCTGTTATCTTCTTTTCAGTATTCTCTATGTGATGTATAGGGAATACTGTGTAAATCTTGAGCTAATGTTATTTAAGCCAATGAGATCTTAAGGGCAGCCTCGAGTAATACATCATAGTGCTTAACAAATTTGTCTCTGCTTTGTGGTTATGAATTCTAATGGCAAACTGAGACAAAAACCCCAACAACAACATTATGTATTACAAACAAAAGGGTTACAGATGAAACTTAGACTTTACTAAAGGCTTGACTCTGAATTTTAAATTCCTGTACATTTGTTTTATTCCTTTTCATTTAAAAAAAAAGGTATCTGTGAGCTGTAAGTCACCTCGGCAGTCAGCATTGATACAACAGCATACCGCTGAAAGTGTGAAATCAGCTTCAAAGCTGAAGTACTGTTTCTTAAAGTACTTTTGGAACTGGCAAAAAATGGAACTTTCTCAAAACTGTTAAAACTCCTCAGAGTTGTTGAAAACTCTGTAATCTTCAGAAAGGAACTGTGCTTGGCATGTAGTGTAACCAACAGAAATGCTGCTCATTTTCTGTGGATTAGAGAAAAATGCTTTTTAACATATATTTTAAATTTGTAGTAAGTTCCTTTTCAAGCTGTGCACTACATACACCCATATAAATAGAGATGCAAAATACATGTATATATGTATATATACACATACATAAGTTTTCAAACCACATTTCCAGTTGAATATATTACTGCCTAGTATATTTACTAGTTAAAATGTAATTAGGTTATGGCAATCTGTTTTTATTCGAAGTTTTCAGCTTTCTCTTACTAAACTGCATGAATGTGTTTATATTTTGTTTTATTTAGGATTCTTGGGGTTTTATTCTTCAAGAGCAGAATGTCACCTTCACTTTCATATCTCTTATCAGAAGTGAGTGACAATACACTGCTCTGGGTAAAAAAATGTTAACCAAGCACCCAAATGGTAGAGAAAAGTAGGAGATTGTAAAATATTAAGCTTTAAAAGACACACGGAAGGTAGTAGGAGATGAGACATATGGGGACACAAGAAATAGTCAGGATAAAAGCGTAAGGGAAGTTATTTCTTCAGTGCTCAGTAGTTTTTCCTCAGTATAAGAGCTGAATGACTTCCACTGTTCCTGAGATAGATAGTGGCTTAGATACTTCAGCGGGTCATGCTATAATTACTTTAGTGATAGTCTGTATTGGATTTAGAGCCCATTAACCCTAAGTTTTTCTTGCATATGGAAGAATCCAATGCCAATATATACATACCCTGAGCTGGGCCATTGTAGGTGACTTGGAGATACTTTTGTGTCTCTGAAATGGAGATGAGGGTCTTGGCTGCTAAATTCAGAAATTCAGGTGAAGTCTTTAACAGCACCAAAAATAAGTTGCTGGGATACAAGGAAACCAGCCCCACTTAAAAAGCAGTTGTATCTAGTATTCCTCTCTGCCTGCAAACTGTCTGCAAATGTATTTTATGCTAAGATTTCGGGTTTGTAGACTGATGGGAATATTATAAATCTCATAAAACCAGACAGCAAATATTTGTACAAGTTGACTACTGCCTTTTTTCTACCTCTTATCTTCCTCACCCCTACCCCCTTATTTTGTCTCCCCTCCATCACTCCGAACCACAGTTCAACATTAGTGACAATGGTCAAAGAGCTGTCTGAAGTCTAATGGAGGTGTTTTTCTCTTAACACGGGTCCCATTGCCTTGGGCAAACCCCCAACTCTGAACAGCTGGTGTCAGTGCTTCCTCAAGGTGCAACTTGCCAAAGGCTGGTCCTGCCAGTGCATCTCCCTTACGCCTCTGCTTTTGCATGCTTCTACTGCAGGTGTTCCCGTCAGGGCTTTCACATTGCTGCTGAAGAGACCTCTGTCCTTCTCCTGTCCAATTTTTCCCTGTCGAGGTTGATTTCCATCTCTTTGCCTGGCCCCCATCTTTACCTTTTTATGCTCTTTGTGTTGTTGCAGTCCTTTCATCCACAGCCCTCAATGGTGGGACCTGGGATTAATCCCTTCTCCCGAGAAGCTAAGTGAATTTTCTCACCAGAGGGCTATTGGACCTAACGCCCTTAAACAACAAGATAGCCTGTAGCAACAGACTTTGTGAAACCCAGATTAATGATCCAGCAGCCTTTACTCTTAGCTGACTGTGAAGCCAGTCAAACCTCAGTACTCTTTAGTTACTCTCTATTTTTAAAAGAATTACAGCAGTGTGCCAGCTCAGCTACAGCTAAGATGGTGAATCGTTGTCTGTTGAAAAGGTCAACTACTCTAAGATCTTGAAAATCCACATGGTAATTCAGATTGTGTCGAAATTTGCTGTTTCTCTGGGGATGCAGTGTAAGGCAATTATCCAGATTTGGGCACTGAAGCTTGCAGCCCGCCCAAGAACATGGTCTCTCCAACACCCCACCTCCCCTTGCTTTGTGTGCACGGTGGAGCCTAAAACTGCTGTTTGGCTTCTGCTCACGTGGATATGAGTTACTGGAGATTTACCTAGTGTCTGGCATCCTTTGGCAGAAGCCACACAGTGTTAAATGTAATTAAGGATGAAATTTGTAACACCAAATCAGGGTGGGAACAACAGTGGACTGAGAGACTAGAATAGATGTGTGCAGCAAAATTGAGTCAACATGAGGGTTTGTTGGCAGCATATTGCTGCAGACCCGAGCATCTCTAAGCAACTTACTGTAATCACAAAATCTCAGCTGCGTTTGTGCTTTGAAGGATTTAAACCTTCAGTTGACAACTTTCTGCTAATGTGTGTAGTGAACTGCCCCAACTGAGACCAGTGCTTCTGGGTTAAGAGCAATATTCCAACGTACTCTACAAACCATGGGCTCACCCTGATTACGTGTTAGAAGGAAATGGTCACTGTCAGTAACTCCACACCTGAATGGTGGGAACATTTGTTGTGACCTGTGCCTTTCTTATTGCGCATGACACAAACATCCCAGAAGCACTAGCCCAGTATTACTCAGTGCTTTGTGACTCAGTGAAGAAAGAGATAGCTCCAAACATGGCTATATACAGCTATTTCAACTGGTTTCATGCTACTTTCCATTCCTTCTCCTTGGAGTTCTTCTTTTAATGTGACAATGAGCGGAAAGCAGGAGGTGAGGCTGGTTGAAATTCTGTTTCATGTCTTTCTCTTGTCTAAGTAAGCCAACTGAGATCACGATGATTTCTTTCATCAGTTGTGGAACCTCCTGTCCCTCAATAGTGACAAATAAAAGGAAAACATCTTTCCTCCATTGCTCTCTTTCTCATAAGGGTAGATAAAAGAAATAGGATTTGCGTTAATGCATTCCTTAATCTAAGCAGGGACTTCAAAAATGCTGCACCTATTCCTGATATAAAAATAAGATAATAGTATTAATCAGATACATCTTGCCTCAAAACTGCTGCAATATCATACTAAAGCTGGGACAGGGCTGTAAAATAGTAAATGTTTGCCCCACATGCAAAGCATCAGTCAGTCTGGTTATCATCACAGCTCTTTCTCTCCTGATCATGACCGTAATTTCTTTTTCTTTCCCCTCACGTGAACGGCAATAGTAGCAAAAACAAAGGGACAGCTAAATTGTAGAAGGAAAGCCACTCATTCTAGTCATCCAGAGGAAGAGACAACATGATTGGTAATGTTCTTGTGCTGATGGAGGGAACGCAGCCCCATTTGCAATGAAGAAGAGAAACCTGAATGAGGGGTGGTGCATCCCCAGGGTTGTCTGAACAGCCTGCTGCAAGACAAATCATACAAGAACAATGACCACGTGAAGGGAAAATAATTTGGGGCTTGGGAACAGCTGTTACTGTCAGTATAGCTGGTAATACATCTCACGGCTCACTAGCTCTATTTACATTTAAAAAAAGGAAAAAAATAGAGACTTTCCTGGAGCTCTGCACAGACAAGGGAGTTGCACTCTGGAACCTCAACTAAGTTATGAGATTGATAAAAAATATAAAACTTCTTTTTATTTCCTTTCGAACAGTGTTGTACTTCAGTGTTTGAGTTATGTTAATGTTTGAGTACTGGTCACTTTCATATAAATAATTCATATTGACATGTGATCAGATGTTACAATGTGTGGAAAAAACATGTGGGCTTTTTGTTTTTGGTTTTTTTTTCTTAATTTCCCTGCTTTTACATTCATGACAGTCTATGACCTTAATAACCTGCACTTTAATTATGCTCTGGGGGAAAAGGACTTAATTTTCTTTTTCTACAGCTATTACTTGTAAATGTCACCGGGTGTCTCCTAGGAATCCTAGCCTATTTATCTTTCCCTCCTGCAGGAGCCATTCTGCAACACTGACCAGCTGTGCCACCCTTCACTGTACCTCTTCAAGTTCTGCAATAGCCCTCTGAAGCAAAGATCTATTTTCTGATATTTTTGAGATTAGATTAGATTAGAATAGATTTTGTAATTAAATGAAGCTGCATCCACCCAGGAGTACCAACGGAGCTGGTAGAGGAGATTGCCAAGACACCCTCCATCATGTATCAGCAGTTCTGGATAACAGGGGAGGTCCCAGAAGACTGGAGGCTTGCCAATGTGACACCCGTCTACAAGAAAGGCCGGAAGAAGGATCCTGGGAACTACAGGCCTGTCAGCCTGACCTCCGTACTGGGGAAGATGATGGAGAGGTTCATCTTGAGAGTGCTCACAGGGCATGTGCAGGACAACCAAGGGATCAGGCCCAGTCAGCACAGGTTCATGAAAGGCAGGTCCTGCTTGATCAACCTGATCTCCTTCTATGACCAAGTGACCCACTTAGAGGAGGAGGGAAAGGCTGCGGATGTTGTCTACGTGGACTTTAGTAAAGCC
>NW_010528062.1:0-1328 GCF_000687285.1 Phaethon lepturus
AAAAAAAATGTGTAGACATGGTAGTTCAGGACATGGTTTAATGGGCATGGTAGTTTTGGGTTGGAGGTTGGACTTGATCTTGAAGGTCTTTTCCAACCTTAATGATTCTGTGAAGGTGTTGCTGAAAACTAGCAAATTTACTAGTTGTTAGTATCCTTTCAATACTTCCAGTTTAGGTGCTGATGGGCAATGGAGAAGGTGTAAGGAGAGAGCATGGGCAGCCCTGTAACAGGTGAGGGCAAAAGCCATGACTTCTCAAAGCAGAGATGTGTTAGGGTAGCATGCCATGGTCCAGCTCCAGGACACATCAGGTTACCAACAGGAGCTTGGGTAGGGCCTACAGCTAAAATGGCATTTTAAGTACCAGGAGAACCAAACTTTGAATGTGGTAGAAGATATTTTTGTATTCTAGACCCACCTTCATGGGAGAGAGATCGGCCTGGCTGTGGCATGGATTGAGGAGACACTGATTAAGGAAAACTCCCTGAAGGATCCAGTGACTTTAAGGAGAGAGCAGGTGCTATGTGAGATGCCCCAAGTGTCTTGTTAGACAGAAGAACATGAGGCTCCCATAGGTGCTATGTGGTTTGTGCCCACTCTAGGAGGCTGTCTGATACCCCAGTGCATCCCAGATGGCCCAAGGTATCAATTTTGGGCATTAAATTGTGCCTGTGCCTGTCTCTTCATCTTCTGTACCTCAGATAGGAGATCTGCACTCTGCTTTCCATTAAGCAGTTGGGGAGCTGGATAGACCCACCAAAAATCTGTGTCTTGTGCTCATGAAATCAGCTTCTGTTTTGTTACAATCAAGTGCTCTCTTCCCTACTGGAGCAGTTTTAAGAGGCTTTCAAGGCAATTGAGACAAGTTCTCTCTCTATGTGCTTTTTTAAAAGAGGACACAAGTACACTGGGAAGGTGATTTGAGACAGCCAGCATGGCTTCACCAAGGACAAGTCCTGCCTGACCAACCTAGTGGCCTTCTATGATGGATTGACCACATCAGTGTACAAGGGAAGAGCTACTGATGTCGTCTATCTGGCCTTCTGTAAGGCTTTTGACACGGATCCCCATGGCATCCTTCTCTCTAAATTGGAGAGAGATGGATTTGATGGGTGTCATGTTGGGTGGATGAGAAATTTGTTGGATGGTCGCATCCAGAGGGTAGCGGTCAACAGCTCAATGTCCAGATGGAGATCAGTGACAAGTGGTGTTCCTCAGGGGTCTGTATTAGGACCAGTACTCTTTAATATCTTCATCAATGACATAGACAGTGGGATCGGGGGCACCCTCAGCAAGATTGTAGATGACACCAAGCTGAGTGGTGCGGT